>NC_135824.1:15290350-15590350 GCF_964213995.1 Mustelus asterias
CCTCACACACACACACTCACCCCCCTCTCTCACGCACACACACTCACCCCCCTCTCTCACGCACACACACTCACCCCCCTCTCTCACACACACACACTCACCCCCGACTCTCTCACACACACACTCACCCCCCTCCCTCACACACACACACTCACTCCCCTCCCTCACACACACTCACCCCCCTCTCTCACACACACACACACTCACCCCCCTTCCTCACACACACACACTCACTCCCCTCCCTCACACACACACTCACCCCCCTCTCTCACACACACACACTCACCCCCCTCTCTCACACACACACACTCACCCCCCTCTCTCACACACACTCACCCCCCTCTCTCACACACACACACTCACCCCCCTCTCACACACACACTCACCCCCCTCTCTCACACACACTCACCCCCTCTCTCACACACACACACTCACCCCCCTCCCTCACACACACACTCACCTCCCTCTCTCTCTCACACACACACACACTCACCCCCCTCCCTCACACACACTCACCCCCCTCTCTCACACACACACTCACCCCCCTCTCTCACACACACACTCACCCCCCTCTCTCACACTCACACACTCACCCCCCTCTCTCACACACACACTCACCCCCCTCTCTCACACACACACTCACCCCCCTCCCTCACACACACTCACCCCCCTCTCTCACACACACACTCACCCCCCTCTCTCACACACACACTCACCCCCCTCTCTCACACACACACACTCACTCCCCTCTCTCACACACACACACTCACCCCCCTCTCTCTCACACACACACTCACCCCCCTCTCTCTCACACACACACTCACCCCACTCTCTCTCACACACACACTCACCCCCCTCTCTCTCACACACACACTCACCCCCCTCTCTCACACACACTCACCCCCCTCTCTCACACATACACTCACACCCCTCTCTCACACACACACTCACCCCCCTCTCTCAGACACACACTCACCCCCCTCTCTCACACACACACTCACCCCCCTCTCTCATACACACACTCACCCCCCTCTCTCACACACACACTCACCCCCCTCTCTCTCACACGCATTCACCCCCTCTCTCTCTCACACACACTCATCCCCCTCTCTCACACACATCCACCTCTCCGAGATCTCTCATCGCTTTTCGCCCCTTTATTTGCAGCCAACCCCATTCTCAGGGTCAATTCCCGTTGTTGGCCGTGGGCTTTTCTGCCCAGCAACAGCGAGATGGAATAAATCAGTCAGGGCAAGGCCTCTCATGTCATGTGATCTGACTGGCCAATTCCATTGTTGTAAATAGTTTTGAAATTGATCAGTTTCTCCTTACAAACCGGTCTTTGCTGCGACATGGCTGCCACAAACTCTGCCGACCCCCCCGCAGACCCTTCATGGACTTCCCAGGGGTCCATGGACCCCTGTTTGGGAACCTCTGCATTAGAACAAGGAGCACTGCCAAGGAGAAAGGAACTCCATAAGACCATAAGACATAGTAGCAGAATTAGGCCATTCAGCCCATCAAGTCTGCTCCGCCATTCAATCATGGCTGATTTTTTTCTCATCCCCATTTTCCTGCCTTTTCCCCATAGCCCCTGATCCCCTTATTAATCAAGAACCTATCTATCTCTGTCTCAAAGACACTCAATGACTTGGCCTCCACAGCCTTCTGCGACAAAGAGTTCCACAGATCCATCACTCTCTGGCTGAAGAAATTCCTCCTCATCTCTGTTTTAAAGGATTGTCCCTTTAGCCTGAGGTTGTGCCCTCTGGTTCTAGTTTTTCCTACGAGTGGAAACATCCTCTTCATGTCCACTCTATCCAGGCCTCACATTATCCTGTAAGTTTCAATAAGATCCCCCCTCATCCTTCTAAACTCCAACAGGTAAAGACCCAGAGTCCTCAACCGTTCCTCATACGACAAGCCCTTCATTCCAGGGATCATTCTTGTGAACCTCCTCTGGACCCATTCCAAGGCCAGCACATCCTTCCTTAGATATGGGGCCCAAAACTGCTCACAATACTCCAAATGGGGTCTGACCAGAGTCTACGGAGAGGAAAGCGGAGGTAGGTGGCAATGAGATTTAATGGAGTCTCACAGACAAATAGGACCTATAGGGTCTACGCACAAACAAAGGAAGAAGTTTAATGTCATCAGAAATGTAAAATTAAACATAAATATTTTGCTGTGTATTGTTACTAATGGCATACATTACATTATGTGGGGAAAATGACTGGGAATTGTAGGATCCTCAGGCAGCTAGGGTTTTCTATTATATATATGATGCCAAAAAAGTTGTAAGGCAGAAATTTTGGAAGGAACACCAATAGCCTGCAGTGTGAAATCAAAGAAATTCCACGACCATCTGCAAGATGCACTGCAACAACTCACCCTACCTGGAACTGCAACATTACATTCTGCACCCTATTCTTTTCCTTCTCCCCAATGTACTCTATGAACGGTATGTTTTGCCTGTATAGCGTGCATGAAACAATACTTTTTACGGTATCCCAACACGTGTGACAATAATAAATCAAATCAAGGCTCCTTCAACAGCAACCTCCTCCATCTAGAAAGACCAGCTCAGCAGATACATGGGAACACCATCTGGAAGATGCCCTCCAAGTCACTCAGTATCCTGGCTTGGAAATACATCACTGCTCCTTCACTGTCACTGGGTCAAAATGCTGGAATGCCCTCTCTAACTTTGGATGTACCTATGCCACAACGTTCAAGAAGGCAGCTCACCACCACCTCCTCAAGGACAATCAAGGATGGGCAATAAATGCTGGTCTAGCCAGTGACACCCACACCCCATCAACAAATATTAAAAAGCAATTTCCCATTGGATTCCACTGTACACTAGAATGGATGGACACTTGCTATGGGACGGATTGAATTTAACCAGCACGTCCGCCCCGATTCCGGGGGTGGGAAAGGCATGGAGAACGGCATTCTCCTTTGGCCTCGGGCGGGATCGTACGAACCTCGGGCGGATGTGCCGGCAAAATTCCCGCCCTTAATTTGAAAGTGCTCGGAACACAAACAAGAAAAAGAAAAGTTCCTTCTTCACTGGCATGTCTGAAAATCGTCTCGTTTGGAAGTCATTGTGGTTAAGTTGTCAGTCTGTCTGAGGATCTGTGTGCTACTTAAGAATCAGTGTGGTCCAAAGGTCACCTCAGTCCAGTAGATTGGAGATAACGATGGCTGAAGGGTGAGCATAGTTCAAGGGTCAATAAAGTAACAGAAGTGAAGGTGGCATGTTAGCCTAATTTACCTGGTGACCAATTGATTACTTAACTGTCCATTTCACAACCTTTCCCTTTCCATTATTACACTTACAGCAGGAAGGGACGTAAAACTGGTGTCCAATCGGTTCCCCTGAGGTGAGTTAGGATATAAAATTACCTCTTTTTTTTTCTCTAAATTTGTTTTGCTAGCTGTCTCTTTACAATTCACTGTGCAAAGAGAGCTAAATTTTACCCATTAAAGTGTTGCAGAATGTGTTGTTATCGTTTCCTTGGCAATACAGATCACAGAAAGCCTAGCTCACAAATTGTACAGACTATACATGATTGGATCAGTTTTTAATGAACGATTTGAATTTGAGAGGCTGGCTGGCTAAAACACGTCAGTCTACTGGGTAACATTTGTGCCACACAAGTGCCAGTTAATGACCATCTCCAACAAGAGATGGTCATTAACTACCCCCACTTGTCTTTCCATGGCACTACCATATGTCTCCTCAGATTCCTGGAGGTTGGCATTGACTAGAAATGTAACATGATCAGCCTTGTAAATACTATGACTACAAGGACAGATTAGAGGCTAGGGCCGGAATTCTCCCATTTCCGCCTGCCGTTGGAATTCTAGAGGGTTAGGGGCCAACCATGTAAAGGTCCATTGAATTTGATGAGAATCTCCGGTTTTCAGGTGAACACAGCCAAAGAATCCCGCCCTAGGGGGTGGGATTTTCCAGCTGCGCTCGCCCCAAAATTGGAAAACCCCATCCGAGGTCAACGGACCTTTCCATGGCCCACCCCTCGCCCACTACAATTTCTGTGGAGGGCAGAACGGGAAAATTCGCCCCCTTGGTGTTTTGTGGCAGCAATTCACCTCCCTGACTCCCCAGAGCCCTTCCACCATCTACAAATCACAAGTCAGGAGTGTGGTGGAATACTCTCTAATTGCCTCAAGAAGCACAACACCAACTATGGCCCCACTCAATTGGCACCCATCCACCACCTTAAACATTGACTTCTTTCACCACTGATGCACAGTGGCAGCAGTATGTACCACCCACTGCAGCAACTCACCATAGCTCCTTTGATAGCACCTTCTAAACCTCAACTCCTACCACCTTGAAGAATAAGGACAGTAGGCACATGAACCACCTGCACTCCAAGTCACGCACCATCCTGACTCAGAACAGTATCGACATTCCATGACAGTCACTGGGTCAAAATCTTGGAATTCCCTCTCTAACAGCACTGTGGGTGCACCTACACAACATGGACTGCGGCGCTTCAAGAAGACGGCTCACTGCCACCTTCTCAAGGGCAATTATGGATGGGGGCAATAAATGCTGGTGATGCCCACCTCCCATGAATGAATAAGAGAAAATATAAGAAAGCAAGGTTCTTTATGAGCCAAACAGTTTGAGAATTGGTTGGGCATTTGGCCATGACCCATGGGTTAGAGTAACAGTTCCATAATCCCTTGGGAGGGCCAGTGGGGCAGCACGGTAACACAGTGGTTAGCACTGCTGCTTCACAGCGCCAAGGACCCGGGTTCGATTCCCGCTTCGGTCACTGTCTGTGTGGAGTTTGCACGTTCTCCCCGTGTCTGCTTGGGTTTGCTCCGGTTTCCTCCCACAGTCTGAAAGACGTGCTGGTTAGGTGCATTGACCCGAACAGGTGCCGGACTGGGGGAATTTCACAGTAACTTCATTACAGAGTTTGATGTAAGCCTTAATTGTGACTAATAAATAAACTTTTTAACCTTGCAAAATCTCGAGAGGAGGAATTTAAAACAAATTTAGAACGAATCCTATTTTAAGAGAAACCTCAGGGTACTGGAGCAGCTTTCGAAGCTGAAAATGATGTGATATAGCAAGAATTGAGAGTCAAGCTGTTACCAAATATGGATTTGGGCGCAAGTGAAACCTTCCAGGCTTGGATACGCATGTTCAAAGCTTTAAGAGAGATTGTATTAACCCATGAGAATGATCCGGAATATGAGAGCTGAAATAATCTATCTATTATCTAATGTGGTTTAAAAAGAGATGTCACAATCACGTTGCTGCAACTGGACAGAAAAGAGCGATTGGCGGATCCAATGGTTTCACTTCCTAGACATATCTGAATCTTTGCAGAGGTTGCTTTGGGAACGGAAATCCCACGCAAAACGCCATACAGGGCCTGACGCCGTTTTATGCGAAGGCAGGAAACCTGGGCCCTGTCCGAGAGGCTTCATCTCAAGGCTGTGGCACTGGAGACGCTGCTGCAGAATGAGGTGGCGGAAAGGGACGGTGAGCCCAGTTTTCACGCCAGGGCACAATCGTCTGGGGCAGCGTGGCAGCTTCCCCGCAGGGAGGCAGAGGAAGAAAACCCCTGGCCACAGCTGGACATCACTGCCAGCTGTCTGGCACACATGTTGGCTGCAGATGTCCTTGCCATTAAAGAGATGTGTTGCATCTATCTAGCAGCTTGTAAATTCAATTTGTTGTTGTTGTTGTTGTTGTATGCAGGAGCCTCTCTGCATGTGAATGTAGGTGTAAGAGTAGCTGCAGTCCCAGCGTGGGGACAGCACCCCATTGGGCCTTTTAGAACATAGAACATAGAAACACTACAGCACAAACAGGCCCTTCGGCCCACAAGTTGTGCCGAACACATCCCTACCTTCTAGGCCTACCTATAACCCTCCATCCTATTAAGCTCCATGTACTCATCCAGGAGTCTCTTAAAAGACCCCATTGAGTTTGCCTCCACCACCACTGACGGCAGCCGATTCCACTCGCAAATCCTTTTAGGAAGGATTTCCACTGGGAAAGGGGGAGCCGATGGCCTAGTGGTATTATCGCTAGACTATTAATCCAGAAACTCAGCTAATGTTCTGAGGACCCGGGTTCGAATCCCGCCACGGCAGATGGTGGAATTTCATAGAATCCTACAGTGCAGAAAGAGGCCATTCGGCCCATCGAGTCTGCACCAACCACAATCCCACCCAGGGCCTATCCACATATCCCTACATATTTACCCACTAACCCCTCTAACCTATGCATCCCGGGACACTAAGGGGCAATTTAGAATGGCCAATGTGTCATGCCCGTACATCCTTGGACTGTGGGAGGAAACCGGAGCACCCGGAGGAAACCCACGCAGACACAGGGAGAATGTGCAAACCCCACACAGACAGCGACCCGAGCCGGGAATCGAACCCAGGTCCCTGGAGCTGTGAAGCAGCAGTGCTAACCACTGTGCTACCATGCCGCCCACTAATTTGAATTCAATAAAAAAAATTTGGAATTAAGAATCTACCGATGACTATGAAAACATTGTCGATCGTTGGAAAAACCCATCTGGTTCACTAATGTCCTTTAGGGAAGGAAATCTGCCGTCCTTACCTGGCCTGGCCTACATGTGACTCCAGGGCCACAGCAATGTGGTTGACTCTCCACTGCCCTCGGGCAACTGGGGAAGGGCAATAAATGCTGGCCAGCAGCGACGCCCATGTCCCAGGAATGAATAAAAGCAAACCCATTGTCCTGGTATAATAAGAGAACTAAGAAAACAGCACAAAGCTTCCTGACTGACTGAGTGAAAATGGGGAAGAGAAAGGAAAGCAAGATACATGTGAGGAGAGACTAAGTCAGTTCGGATTATATTCATTGGAGTTTAAAAGAGTGAGAGGGGTTCCTCAGAGAAACTTACAAAATTCTAACTAGATTAGACAGGGTAGATTCAGAAAGAATGTTCCCAATGGTGGGGGGAGTCCAGAACTAGGGGTCATTGTTTGAGGATAAGGGGTAAACGTTTTAGAACTGAGGTGAGGAGAAATTTCTTCACCCAGAGGGTGGTGAATTTGTGGAATTCACTACCACAGAAAGTAGTTGAGGCCAAAACATTGTGTGTCTCAAGAGGAATATGGGGGGAAGTGGGGAGTCAGGATATTGAATTTGATGATCAGCCATGATCAAAATGAATTGGCGAAGCAGGATCGAAGGGCCGAATGGCCTCCTCCTCTAGTTTCTTTGTTTCAGAAACAATCTAAAAATCCTCTTTAGAAATCTTATTGCTGGGCCCCTCAAACAAACATGCACCATCAATAATCCTGGCCAGAGGCCTGAATGTCTATACAGATGGGCAGTTGACTGAGTGATATATCCCATGAACATTGTAAGGATTTAAGAGATACGGTCAGAATTAAACCACAAGGCCCCTTGAACCCACTCCATATTGATAAAGAACATGACTCATCCTCAGCCTCAGCTCTTCCTGTCCAGTCCAATGTCCCTTCATTTCCCTTCGAGTCCAAAAATTTACCACTCTCACACTCTTAGGAGATGCGGCGTTGAACTGAGGTGGATACAGTAAGAAGTCTCACAACACCAAGTTAAAGTCCAACAGGTTTATTTGGTATCACGAGCTTTCAGAGCGCCGCTCCTTCATCAGGTGACTCACCTGATGAAGGAGCAGTGCTCTGAAAGCTTGTGATACCACATAAACCTGTTGTGAGACTTCTTACATGCTCAGCAACTGAGCATCTAGAACCCTCTGAGGTAGAGAGTTCAAAACATCCACAACTCTCTGACTGAAGGATCTTCTCTTCATCTCAGCCTTAAATAAGCGGCCTCTTATCCTGAGAGTGTGGCCTCGAAGTTCCAGATTCTGCAGGGTCCCAGCACCCACCCTCCCAGCACCCACCCTCTCCAAATCTTACATGAGATCACCTCTCATTCTTCTAAACCTCCGAGATGTAAGCCCATTCCACTCACAGGCCAACGCCCTCATCCCAGGAATCAACCCACTCTGAGATCAGGGCATCTCCATAGAAACCAAAACTGTACACAGCACTCCAGTCATGGTCACCCGAAAGCCCAGTACAATTGCAGCAAGACTTCCCTACTCTTGAACTCCAATCCCCTTACAATAATGGCTAACATACCATTTACTTGCTGCGTCTACCCACCTGTTAACGTTCTGTGGTTTGTGTACAAGAACACTCGAATCCCTCTGCACACTAACATTCAATAACAATTTTTTAAAATCACGTTTTCTTTCTTTCCATAACCTGGGTTCAATTCCCAGCTCGGGTCACTGTCTGTGCGGAGTCTGCACGTTCTCCCCGTGTCTGCGTGGGTTTCCTCCGGGTGCTCCAGTTTCCTCCCACAATGCAAAGGACGTGCTGGTTAGGTGCATTGGCCGTGCTAAATTCTCCCTCAGTGTACCCAAACAGGCGCCAGAGTGTGGCGACTAGGGGATTTTCACAGCAACTTCATTGCAGTGTTAATGTAAGCCTACTTGTGACTAATAAATTAACTTACTTAATCTCTAATTACTTAAGGGATGTCAGGAGTTACAGAGGGACATAGATAGGATGCAAGACTGGGCGGAGAAGTGGCAGATGGACTTCAACCCAGATAAATGCGTCGTGGTCCATTTTGGTAGGTCAAATGGGATGAAGGAGTACAATATAAAGGGAAAGACTCTTAGTACGGTAGAGGATCAGAAGGACCTTGGGGTCCGGGTCCATAGGACTCTAAAATTGGCCCCGCAGGTGGAGGAGGTGGTTAGGAAGGCGTATGGTGTGCTGGCCTTTATCAATCGAGGGATTGAGTTTAGGAGTCCGGGGGTAATGATGCAGCTATATAAGACCCTCGTCAGACCCCACTTGGAGTACTGTGCTCAGTTCTGGTCGCCTCACTATAGGAAGGATGTGGAAAAGATTGAAAGGGTGCAGAGGAGATTTACAAGGATGTTGCCTGGATTGAGTGGCATGCCTTATGAGGTTAGGCTGAGGGAGCTCGGTCTTTTCTCCTTGGAGAGACGAAGGATGAGAGGAGACCTAATAGAGGTGTATAAGATGTTGAGAGGCATAGATCAGGTGGACTCTCAGAGGCTTTTTCCCAGGGTGGAAATGTCTGCTACGAGAGGACACAGGTTTAAGGTGCTGGGGGGTAGGTACAGGGGAGATGTTAGGGGTAAGTTTTTAGCACAGAGGGTGGTGGGCAAGTGGAATCGGCTGCTGTCAGTGGTGGTGGAGGCGAACTCAATAGGGTCTTTTAAGAGACTCCTGGATGAGTATATGGAGCTTAATAGGATGGAGGGTTATAGGTAGGTCTAGAAGGTAGGGATGTGTTCGGCACAACTTGTGGGCCGAAGGGCCTGTTTGTGCTGTAGTTTTTCTATGTTTCTATCTCACGTTCCCTGTCATTATACTCCATCGACCAGCTCCTTGCCCACTCACTTAACCTGTCCACATCTCTCTGCAGACTCTTTATTATTGATTTGAGGGAGATATTGGCATAGTGATAACCTCACTGGATGACTAATCCAGAGACCCAAGGCTGATGCTCTGGGACAAGGGGAATCCTGCCATGGCAGCTGGTGGAATTAAAATTCAATAAATCTGGAATTGAAAGCACCCGTTGATTGTGGTTAAAAACCCAACTGGTTCACGAATGCCCTTTCGGGAAGGAAACCCTGTCGTCCTCAGAATCTTTACAGTGCAGAATTAGGCCATTCAGCCCATTGTGTCTGCACTGGCTCTCTGAAAGAACATTGTACCTTGTCCCACACCCCTGCCTTTTCCCCGTCACCTTACACATTCTATCTTTTCAGATAGCAATCCAATTCCATTTTGAATACCTTGCTCAAATCTATCTCCACCATCCTTTCAGAAAGCTCATTCCAGTCTCTGGGTGAAGGATTGTTTCCCCACCTCACTTCTACTCCTTTCGACCATTATTTTGAATCTGTGCATCTAGTTCTTGATTTTTAAGTTTAAGTTTATTTGTTAGTGTCACAAGTAGACTTACATTAACACTGCAATGAGTTTACTGTGAAAATCCCCCAGTGTACTCCTGAGAGGGAACAGGTTCTCATTATTGAGCCCAATCTTGAATACCTCGATCAAACCACCTCTCAGCCTGCTTTTCTCCGGGGAAATCAATCCCAATCTCTCCAATCAATCTTCATGCGGTTCTTCATCCCTCCCAGAAGGATAAAAACAAACAGTAAAACAAGGAAATAAGAATACTGATCTGAACTGCTTTTCTTCCCCTTCTGGGTTGTGAATCTCCTCTGTACTGTCTCCTGGTCTGGCTTAGAATCATAGAATCCCTACAGCGCAGAAGGAGGCCATTCGGCCCATCAAGTCAGCACTGACAACAATCCCACTCAGGCCCCCATACCTGTTACCCCACACATTTACCCTGCTAGCCTCCCCGACACTAAGGGGCAATTTAGCATGGCCAATCAACCTCACCCGCACATCTTTGGAGCATGGGAGGAAACCGGAGCACCCGGAGGAAACCCACGCAGACACGGGGAGGACGTACAAACTCCACACAGTCACCCGAGGCCGGAATTGAACCCAGGTCCCTGACGGCTATGAGGCAGCAGTGCTAACCACTGTGCCGCCCAGCTTACGTGTGACTCCAGACTTACAGGAATGAGGTTGATTTTTAACTGCCCTCTGAAAAGGCCCAGCAGGCTACTTTAAAGGGCAATTAGGGATGGGCAATAAGTGTTGTGCTGGCCTTGCCGGCGATGCCCACATCCCATGGGAGAATAGAGAGAGAAACAATTCTGCACCCATCAAAGGCTAATTTCGACACTGTTATTTACAAATTAGTGGATACTTCTAGTGTCAGAACAACACCCAACTGAGAGATTAAGTGGAAGAAAATCTGACATACTTGATCTGGTCCATTTTTTAATTGGTTAAGTTTGTTTATGGTCAGTTAATTAAGTGGGAAGAAATGAGAGATTGGACTCGATTGCATTTTGCCCTGTTGCAGGAAGGGTCCTTTCCTCCCTTGTACTGTAGCTGTGATGTTTGAGAAAGCGCAAATGGTTCCAGATAACCGAAATTATCAGGTAACATTTACAAGCTAAAATCAGACGTCACGAACCTTTAGATTTATGTTCCATAACCACACTCAAGGAGAAAGGTCCCTGCCGCAAGCACCTACGGCACCCAGCGTTGCAGTTAGTGATCACAACCAATTAGTGTTAGTCCCTCACTGCGCTGGCAACTTCTTACAGCAGGGAAAAGATCATTCTGCCAAAGCAGCTTTTGGTAAAAGAAAATTGACTGTGGCTGCCATCATGTGGCTAGAGATTGCATTACATCCATTTGCTCAGGAACCTTTGGTTGCGTCAAGAAGTTATATCCTCAGTTTTAGATGGTTGAAAACATTCATATTCTTGTCCTTTTGGTACAGTGTGCTCATCCGTTCTGATGGGCAATAGTTTCAGGGAGTGAAATTTGCATGGTTTCAGGAACAACTTGCATTTATATACTGGATAAGAGCAAATTACTGCGGATGCTGGAATCTGAAACCAGAAGAGAAAATGCTGGAAAATCTCAGCAGGTCTGGCAGCATCTGCGAGGAGAGAAAAGAGGTGACGTTTCGAGTCCAGACGACCCTCTGTCAAAGCTCCTGCCCATCCCTAGTTTCCCAAGGGCAGTTGAGAGTTAACCACATGGATGTGGGTCTGGAGTCACATGTAGGCCAGACCAGGTAAGGATGGCAGATTTCCTTCCCTAAAGGACATTAGTGAACCAGATGGGTTTTTCTGACAATCGACAATGGTTTCATGGTCATCAGTAGATTCTTAATTCCAGATTTTTTATATTGAATTCAAATTCCTGCTGTGGTGGGATTTGAACCCAGGTCCCCAGAACATTAGCTGAGTTTCTGGATTCATAGTCTAGCGATAACACCACTAGGCCATCGCCTCCCCCAAAGATTAATGTGAAGTTAATTTGCAGAACAGATGGGAAACGGTTCACCCCCAATCCAAAGACAAAACTGCAACTGCGGTCAGAGCGTTCCAACCCGCAGATAACACGTATACACGTACTCACACTGAAACTCAGCACTTCCTCATTGTCACCTCCATCTCCAAGCAGGTGAGAAATGGGTCTTTCACTAAACACCCTAGAAACCAAGGTCCTCTTCCCAACCAGTTCCCAATGCAAAGCACCTCCATCTGTCCACTGAGATTAATAGTGAGATCCTGGAAAATGTGGCCCGTTTTCCATGACTTGGGAACCCTTTTCTCAATGAAAGGCAGATGGCAAAATCCATAATCGTCTCCAATGTACACGGCAGAGAAATTGCTCTACCTGGGACTCAACCATGGCAGGTCACCCCCAGAGGATGGTGGAAGTGCCTCTGGGATGTCATCAATGCATCTCTGAAGAGGACACACATCCCCGCTGACTCATGGGAAATTCTGGCTTGCCAGTGGCCAAAATGGAGAAGGTTTGTTCGAGAAAGCAGCAGACACATGGCGAGGCTTTGTCAGGAGAGTGCAGAGGCCAAGTCGAGATGTGGGGGGAAGCGCACAAACCTCCAAACAAGCCATCTACCCAACCCTTCAAGCATCAACTGCCCCACATGCGGCAGGGAGTGCAAATTGCACAATGCACTTATCAGCCAGCTATTGAGCCGGAGTGGAGGCAAGTCTGCCTCAAGCCCGAGGAACTGCCTAAGGTGAAGAAGGAACCGGAAAAGGACATTCAGCCCCTCAAGTTCAAAGTTAAATGGAACAGCAAAGTTTCAAACAGTTTAGCTCAGCCACAGGCACTGGTCAAGAAGAGGACGGAATCATTGGCTAAGCAATGGATTAGCAATAATCCATATTTAAGGGAGGTGGATTTCCATGGGAGGTGTCATGGAAAGTTTGACTCTAAAGGGTGTAGGTTATTTCTTTTTAAAGATTAAACCAGTTCACCAGCTTGATAAAGAGGCTTGTTTCCCTGTCAAACAGCAAACAAACAGAAGAGGTCACAGTCCAGTAGGTTTTTGCTGCCTGAATTAGAGATTGTGGGGGGTCTGGGGTGTACGGTGGGCGCAAGTGGGTGCAGCAAGGTTTGCAATGTTGGAGGGCCAACCTAAAGTTTATTTATCAGTGTTACAAGTAGACTTCCATTAACACTGCAATGAAGTTACTGTGAAAACCCCCTCGTCGCCACACTCCAGCGCCTGTTCAGGTACACTGAGGGAGAATTTAGCATGGCCAATGCACCTAACCAGCACGTCTTTTGGATTGTGGGAGGAAACCGGAGCACCCGGAGGAAACTCGTACAGAAACGGGGAGAACATGTAGGCTCTGCACAGACAGTGACCCAAGCCAAGATTGAACCTGGGTCCCTGGCGCTGTGAGACTGCAGCACTAAGCATGTGCTGCCCTATCCCCATAACCCCGCAGATTTACCATGGCTAATCCACTTTACCTACACATCTTTGGACACTAAGGGGCAATTTAGCATGGCTAATCCACCTAACTTGCGCATCTTTGGACTGTGCAGGAATTATGCATTTATTCGAGAAGCCAAGCGTTAGTGAGAGGTTACAGGATTCCTGCTATACTTGAGGTTACAGGAAATATTCAACAGGAATCATTTGTGAAATGCACAGTTCAGATGGCACAGGAATTATTCAGCTATAACAGGGGTTTCGGGGGGCTTTGAATTATCGAAAGCATATGGTACCAACATTGACTAAATATCAGGTTATGCATTTGAACTGACAGCATGGAAACCAAAACCCTCACTAAATACTGACATCAATTAATTGGACTCGTGCAGAGATATTAGCTCCTGCTACACTTTGTGAAGCTCTTAATTATGGGGAAGTGAACTTGTCCTTCTGTTTTAGATTGCCAGTATTATTTCTACATCAGTGAAACCTTACGTTGGTGCCATTGTTCAGATCACTCAATGTTGGCCAAACTTTCCAAAAGTTATAATTGAGTTTTTCTAAGGATGTATTGTGAAGCAGGCATTGAGTAAAGCCCTGTTGTTAGACCACAAGATATAGGAACAGAATTAGATCATTCGGCCCATTGAGTCTGCTCCACCATTCAATCATGGCTGATATGATTCTCATCCCCATTCTCCTGCCTTCTCCCTGTAGCCCTTGATCCCCTTGTTGATCAAGAACCTATCTATCTCTGCCTTAAAGACACTCAATGACCTGGCTTCCACAGCCCTCTGTGGCAATGAGTTCCACAGATTCACCACCCTCTGGCTGAAGAAATTCCTCCTCGTCTCAGTTTTAAAGGAACGTCCCTTCACTCTGAGGTTGTGCCCTCAGGTTCTAGTCTCTCCCACTGACGGAAACATCCTCTCCACGTCCACCCTATCTCGGACTCTCAGTATTCTGTAAGCTTAAATTAGCTCCCTCCTCGTCCTTCTAAACTCCATTAAGTATAGACCCAGACTCCTCAACCGCTCCTCATATGACATCCGGTTGGTGTTAGCCACAGCCCAGTTATCGACTCATAGGATCCACAGTACAGAAGGAGGCTATTCAGCCCATCGCATCTGCACCAACCACAATCCCACCCAGGCCCTATCCTCGTAACCCCACGTATTTACCCTGCTAATCCCCCTGACACAAAGTGGCAATTCAGCATGGCCAATCCACCGTAACTGCCCCTTTCGACTGTAAAAAGAAACCGGAGCACCCGGAGGAAACCCACACAGGCACTGGGGGAATGTGCAATCTCCACACAGACAGAGACCCGAGGCTGGAATTGAACCCAGGTCCCTGGCGCTGTGAGGCCCTCTTGCCTCTGAATCGCAAGGTGTGGTTCAAGCCCTCCGCCACAGAACTTGGTCACAAATGTAGACCACTTCAGTGCAACATTAAGAGGCTGGGGTTTCCACGACCCCTTCTCCCCCTCCGCCACACCACCCCCCCTCCCCCCCACACCCCCTCCACCCTTGCAGCGGATTTTCACATGGCGGGTACGACAAACCATTGGCTGCCTATGGGTTCTTCCTGTCCCACCAAAGTCTTGCATGGTTTGCCAGCCCCGCTGCCGGGGAACCCGCCTCGTGTTGCTCTCACTAAGATTCATGTTGCAAGAGAGCAGGAGTGCTGGGATCAGGTTATTGTTGCGAGTATTACCCTGATCTGCACACTCAGAGTTATACTGGGGATACCCCTTGCTAGAAATTTTATTCAGAGGAAGTGGTGTGGAGCGGGGGGCGGGGGGTGTGGGGGGTGGGGGGATGTGGGAAGCTCTTCTGGAAGTAAGAAAAGAACAACTCATAGAAGAACGAGGGCAGTTGTTCCTCATCAGCATGCTGTCCTGACAGAACCTAAATCGACCAAACTGTAGCTGAGAAGCAGAGGATTCAGCAGGGTCATGGTGTAGCAGCTCCACGATCTGATTCACAAAGACTTGAAGCCACATCGTCAGGTTGGCACCACATTGTTCACCTTATTCCATGTGTCCGCGCCTTCAGGTCGAGGACTTGAGTCATGTAGCTCACAGCAACTAGTCAAGAGTTTATAGGTGCATTCACTGAATGTCTATCCAGTTATGGGCGTGGGCACGGTGGCACAATAGTTAGCATGTCCTTCACAGGATGTGGGTGTGGCTGGCAAGGCTGGCACTTGTTGCCCACTCCTAATTGCCCCTGAAACGAAGTGACTTTCCATTTCCAAGGGTAGTTAAGAGTCAACTACATTTGCGGTGGCTCTGGAGTCACACATAGGCCAGATTGGGTAAGAGCGGCAGATTTTCTTCACGAAAGGGTATTATTGAACCAGATGGATTTTTATGACAATCAGCAGTTTTGTTAGCGTATCTTCACACACACACTGGGGCCTATTCTCCCAAAGAAATTGTCAAAGTCGCGTAAAAAATCCCGTTGGTTTTTCAGTGGGATTTTCAAAATGAATCTACCACACTCTGTGGGTCACAGAGTGCACTGGCGTGAATCATGCTGAAAATCGGTAGGCAGCGCCTATTCCTGCTCAAGAGGCCGGCAGCATAGCACTGAGCAGTCCACTGTGTATGCACCGATCTTTCAGAGCCGAGATCAGCACGAGCACAGTAGCCCTGCATTGCTGGCTTCCCGATCGCTGGCCAGCTCGATCACTGGCCAGCCCCCCCGTCCATCGCTGGCTGCATGACCCCCCCCCCCCCCCCCTCATGGCCCGATCACTGCCCCCGAATGTGTCCAGGCCAGCCTCCACACACACGCACACACACACATACACACAATGCCGCCTCTTAAAGGAGGTGAGAGACATAGAGAGATGGACCAAGTTATGAAGAAAATTCAAGAGCTGAAGAGTTGAAAGCACAGTTGGCAAAGGTGGATCGATAAAAAACTGAAGAATGCACAAGAGGCCAAAACTGGTGAAGTGTTGAGATTTATTATCTGTGGGGCTGAAGGAGGCTACGGGTTGAGAGATGGGGTGAAGCCATGGAGTGATTTGAAAACAAAGAACTCTAAAGGCAGTGACAACTGTAGTGTGAACGCAACAGGGAGTCCCAATGTAGCCACACTCGAGGGTGACCAAAAAGGCTGAGGGGGTGTGAAATTAGGAGTCCATCCAGTCCTTCGAAATGCCTACCAAGGTTAGAGATTATTATGGGATCAATAAGATTGGGGCGACACGGTGGCACAGTGGTTAGCACTGCTACCTCACAGCACCAGGGACCCGGGTTCCATTCCTGGCTTGGGTCACTGTCTGTGTGGAGTTTGCACATTCTCCCCCGTGTCTGTGTGGGTTTCCTCTGGGTGCTCCGGTTTCCTCCCACACTCCAAAAAAATGTGTGGATTAGTTTGATTGGCCATGCTAAATTGTCCATGAGTGTCAGGGGGACTAGGAGGGTAAATATATGGGGTTACAGGGATGGGATTGTCGTCGGTACAGGCTTGATGGGCCAAATGGCCTCTTTCTGCACTGTAAGGATTCTATGATTCAAAACAGTTCCAGATGTCGACACACAACAGAGAAGGACTTTGTTATTCCAGCCTCAAGACTAACGGGTAAATTACTGAATTACTTATGGGGTTTGCCTTTGAGGTAACAGCAATTCAGGATCACGGGGACCGGGAGCAGTGATTGCTGAGGGCACCTTAATATTGTAACCATAAGATAAAGAAATTAAATTAATTTGAATTTTGTTTAAAGAAGGGAGAATTTCTTAATGGCCTGTGAAAAGCAATCAACATTTCCTTTGCCTGAAACCTGATTTTTCCGCTCTCTAAATTAAAGACAAAAAGATAGTCACAGATTGCTGCCTCTGATGCGATAGACACATCAGCATTAACAATTTATAATAAGCCTGAAATCATTTCTAAATTAATTGTAATACAATAAAATGGGCCCTTCGGCCTCATGATCACGTAGAAAATCTAATTTCAACTTGCCTAATCCACCTTGAAATGAACTTCACATCAATATCAACACGAAACAAGCTGAACACCCGATTAATGAAGTCAATAGCATTCACGGTTTGGTTAGATTCTGGCTAAACCATGCAGATCTGCTCACTGCCGGTTCCTGATTGCTGGCAGGCACGTTGAAATGGACAGACGTCGTCACAGCAATGCTCCACCGCAAGTGGAAACCGAGGAACATCTGACGTTGCAACTCGATTAAACTTTTCACCAGTGAACGGTGGCAAAATAGCCAGAATTCCCGAAAGATTTATTCCGTTTCCGAGAGTGTTTTGTGTTCGTAGAATCCCTACAGTGCAGAAGGAGGCCATTCGGCCCATTGAGTCTGCACCGACCACAATCCCACCCAGGCCCTATCCCTATAATGCATTTGCCCTAGCTAGTCCCCCTGACACTAGGATAAATTTGGCATGGCCAATCCACATATCTTTGCACTGTGGGAGGAAACCGGAGCACCCGGAGGAAACCCCCGCAGACACGGGGAGAACGTGCAGACTCTGCACAGACAGTGACCCAAGGCCGGAAGTGAACCCGGGTCCCTGGCGCTGTGAGGCAGCAGTGCTAACCACTGTGCCACCGTGCCGCCCTTTCAGTTGAGGAAGAACATCTTCCGTTGAGAATTTTGAGAGTCAAATAGCAAGTTATTATTATGTTGCACCCTCATTTTATTTTGGTCCAATACAATCTGCAGATTAACTTCACGTTAATCTTTGGGGGAGACCATGGTCGAGTGGTATTATCGCTCGGCTATTGATCCAGAAACTCAGCTAATGTTCAAGAGACCGGGTTTCGAATCCCACAACAGCAGATGGTGGAATTTTAATTCAATGAAAAAATATTTGGAATTATGAAACTATTGTCGATTGTCAGAAAAAACCTATCTGGGTCTCTCATGTCCTTTAGGGAAGGAAATCTGCCGTCCTTACCTAGTCAGGCCTACATGTGATTCCAGAGCCACAGCAATGTGGTTCTCTCAAATGCCCTCTGAAATGGCCTAGCAAGTCATTCAGTTCAAGGGCAACTAGGGATGGGCAATAAATGCTGTAAGAAGTTTAACAACACCAGGTTAAAGTCCAACTTTGTTGGACTTTAACCTGGTGTTGTTAAACTTCTTACTGTGTTTACCCCAGTCCAACACCGGCATCTCCACATCAATAAATGCTGGCCAGCCAACGACACCCGTGTCCCATGAATGAATTTTTTAAAAATCCACAAATTAGGAGCAGGAGTAGGCCATTCAGCCCCTCAAGCCTGCTCCGCCATTGAATAAGATCATGGCTGATCTGTTCATAACTTCAACCCCACATTGCTGCCTACCCCTGATAACCTTTCACCCCGTTGTTTATCGAGATTCTATCTAGCTCTGTGTTAAAAATATTCAGACTCTGCTTCCACTGGCTTTTGAGGAAGAGAGTTCCAGAGATGCAACTCACCGAGAGAAAATAATTCCCCCGTCCATTTGTCTTAAATGAGGGGTTTCTTATTTTTAAACAGTGACCCCTAGTTCTAGATTCTCTGACAAGAGGAAACATCCTTTCCACATCCTTAAAGGAATCGGGATCTTAAAGGAAATGTGGTCACTCATGCGAAAAGGATGGACAAAATCATGATCGCTACCAACAGACGGCCATCTGTCTGGAATTCTCCATGGTGTCACATCCTGTGAACAGGCAGACATTAACTACTGTGTAAATAAAAATAATGCCAGTGCTCGGTGTTTAACATGGTACAACGTGTGGTTCAGGATAACGGCAATAGCACAGGTTAGATTTCTCCCTTCTTGCTGAGATAGACACGGGACCTTCCTCCTTGCCCTGCTTCTGACAGCGGAAGGCAATGACGAAACACCGCTGACAAAAACTGCCAAGAAAACAATTCAGAATGGAGCTTTAGCAAACAATTAGCCAAGGAGCTGCCTTCAGGTGGTGTTGTGAGATGTTGCACATAGTTTGAAAGGTCTCATGAAGAGGTTTTGAGTCTTGTATGGTTAAACAGTAAGTGTTTATTAACTACTGGCAACTACATACATGTGTGCAGTACGAGCTCTAAGCTGGGAACTGTCCCCATGCTTGCCTCTACACAGGTCTCTGCCCATTACAGGACTGCCCTCTCGACTTGGCGCATATGTCCCTTGACATCACACTGTGGACAGCCCTGTACCCAGTCCCACATTAACCCTTTCTATGCCAGACTCTTATACTACAGGCAGAAAACACGCAACATGACATTTTTCTTCTTGGTGACAAAGAAAGCTTAGGAGCTTCTTGGACATTCATAGAATAGAATCCCCACAGTGCAGAAGGCCACTTGGCCCATCGAGTCTGCACCGACAACAACCCCACCCAGGCCCTATCCTCGTAACCCCTTGTATTTACCCTGCTAATCTCCCTGACACTAAGGGGCAATTTAACATGGCCAATCCACCTAACCTGCACATCTTTAGAGTGTGGGAGGAAACCAGAGCACCCGGAGGAAACCCATGCAGACACGAGGAGAACGTGCAAACTCCACACAGACAGTGACCCGAGGCCAGAATTGAACCTGGGTCCCCGGTGCTGTGATGTAGCAGTGCTAACCGTTGTGCCACCGTGCCGCCCAAATGGTGTTAAAGGTTGGGGAAGGGGATACTCAAGGAGGTACTTGTTAATGAAGAAAAGAAGCCTTGGGTTATCTTTTCCCTCCAGGATGTTCCTGGAGTGATTTTGACAAAGAACAACCATGATCAACAGACCTTGACTCATCCATCCAGATCCAAGGATGGATAACTAAACCAGTTGAGTACCAGAGGTTGACTCTGGTTTGGACCTTTGGATCTGAGGGAACAAAGAAGGGAACGGGACCCAGGAATGATCAGAATGCACTTGTGATTATTCACTGTAACAAATTCAACATTCATCATCTCGCTGACATTCTTTAGCATTTTTCTGGTCTTTCCCTTATTTCGTAGTTTAACAGCTAAAATATTCATCAACCTACTTAACATTCATCAATATTCTGCCTATGACAGCAATCACTGTGCAGTTGGCTGTAAAATTCCAATGTACATTAGGACTAATTGGCGTTCAGTTACTTTCTTCTCTGGAAACACCAAGCGCCAGAGATGAAAGACAAACTATTAATGTGTCATTATTATACCAATCATTACTCAGTATACTGAACCAGAGTCATGAGCCAGAATTTTCCGGATGCGGCAAGCACTCAAATGCCCATTGACTTTGGTGGGACTGGAAGACCCTGCCAGAGGCAGGAGCTGGAAAATTCCGGCCATTCTTACCTAGACATTCACTCCTAGATTTCCCCAATCCTGAAAGTTTTTTTACATTTCAGCAACTTTGGCCGTGTTGTACTGAATCATTTTTACACTCCCTCCTCACTTCTCAACACCCAGCACACATGTCTCATCGCTTCAACATTCAGAATGCTCTTGCATAAAAAGGAAGGGCACGCAGTGAGAGACTGTGTGCCACGGAATGTGCATGAATGTCTCATTTTGATGTGTCAACAATGAGAGAGTGTTATAGTCTTATTTTTAATCATCACAGAAACCCTACAGTGCAGAAGGAGGCCATTCGGCCCATCAAATCTGCACTGGCAACAATCCCACCCAGGCCCTATCCCCGTAACCCCACATATTTACCCTGCTAACCTAAGCATCCCAGGACACTAAGGGGCAATTTGCCATGGCCAATCAACCTAACCCACACATCTGTGGACTGTGGGAGGAAACCCACGCAGACATGGGGAAAATGTGCAAACTCCACACAGACAGTGACCCAAGCCGGGAATCGAACCCAGGTCCTTGGAGCTGTCAGGCAGCAGTGCTAACCACTGTGCCGCCATGCTGCCCGATTTCTGGGGAGTTCAGATAGAAAGAGGACATGTCCCTTTTTCACATTGTTCTGCCACTTTTCGTTTGGCTCACATCCAACCCTTGTTGCCCCTTGTGATGCCTTGCCCTTATATTGTGGCTTGTTGTCTGCTTGCCTCCTAGAGATTTTCAATTTTTATTCATGTTAGTCTTTTTTTGTGCGGAGTGGTGGATGGAGGGGGATTGGGGGGGGGTGGTGCAGGGGATAGATTTGGGTGAAAAAAGGGGTTCTTTTGTTCGTGGGGTATGTGAGCGAAAGGAGAAACTTGAGGAGATAAAGAGGGGGCTTGAGGGAGGGGAGCGTGTGCACTGCATTGGGCAGAATCCCAAAACAGACTGTAAACGCCTAGAGCAGTAGTCACGGTAAGAAGTCTCACAACACTAGGTTAAAGTCCAACAGGTGTATTTGGAATCACAAGCTTTCGGAGCGCTGCTCCTTCATCAGGTGAGCTTTCGGAGCACTGCTCACCAGATGAAGGAGCTGCACTGCAAAAGCTCATGATTCCAAATATATCTGTTGAACTTTATCCTGGTATTGTGAGACTTCTTACTGTGCCCACCCCAGTCCAACGCCAGCAACTCCACATTAGGGCAGTAGTGGTTAGCAAGGGTCAGGCCCTTTGGGGACGCGAGCGGTTATCCATGTGTGAGATCAGAGACTTTTCCAATTTCTACCTTGACACATAAGTTGCATCAACTCTGTTCTACATTAATTCAGCAGAAAATGCGTACATTTGTAAAGTGGCGCACTATTCATTAGATGCGTGAATAAACCAAGCTTTCAATTTATCTGGTGTTTAATTTAATTATGTTTTTTCTTTCATCTCAGTTTTTCCTAATAAAATTTTGAACCTTACAACGACAGCCGTGTCTCCTTCAGTTTCTTCATTAGTCTTTCACCATTGAGTGCACATCATCATACTGATGTCCAATGAACATATACATATTGATCATATACCTAGATGACCATATACCTGTATTAAAGTATATATATGTGAACATATACCTAGATGAGATTTCCCTTTCATGCATTGGGCTCAACTGGGGACAAATGTGACAAGCACAAAACCACACATGACAACTGGAACCAACTGGAACAGGCAAAGACATCTGGCGTCAAATGTTTATGACTGAGCCCAATTTCCTTTCCAAAACTGGATTCGACTGTTCCAGTTGAATTGTTTTTCCACCTAAGAGCTGGAGTTACAGTGAGAGTGCAGTATTGTGAATGTTTTAGTAAGGGAGCTGTAAGCATTGTTTGTGTTTTATTATTCTTTGATGGGATGCTGGTGTCACTTGCGAGGCTGGCAGTTGTTACTCATCCCTCTCTGTCCTGGAACTGAGTGACTTGCTCAACCATTTCAGAGTCAACCACATCGCTATGGATCTGGACTCACATGTGGGCCAGAGCAGAAAGGATGGCAGATTTCCTCCCTTAGCTATGAGGAGAGATTGGGTAGACTGGGGTTGTTCTCCTTGGAAAGACGGAGAATGAGGGGAGATCTAATAGAGGTGTACAAGATTATGAAGGGGATAGATAGGGTGAATGGTGGGAAGCTTTTTCCCAGATCAGAAGTGACGTTCACGAGGGGTCACGGGCTCAAGGTGAGAGGGGCGAAGTATAACTCAGATATTAGAGGGATGTTTTTTACACAGAGGGTGGTGGGGGCCTGGAATGCGCTGCCAAGTAGGGTGGTGGAGGCAGGCATGCTGACATCGTTTAAGACTTACCTGGATAGTCACATGAGCAGCCTGGGAATGGAGGGATACAAACGATTGGTCTAGTTGGACCAAGGAGCGGCACAGACTTGGAGGGCCGAAGGGCCTGTTTCCTGTGCTGTACTGTTCTTTGTCTTTGTCTTAAAAGCTTATGCGAACCACATGGATTTTTATGACATTGGTGATAGTTTCATGCTCATTATTACTGACTGGCTTTCAATTCCAGATTTTTGAATTGAATTTAAGTTCCATCAGCTGCTGTGCTGGGATTTGAACCCATGTCCCTTGGGCATTATTAGCCTGGGGCTCCTGATTACTAGTTTAGCGACAACACTATGCCACCATCTCTCATCAGGCTTTAATTGTGATATGGTGCATGTTTTAGCCAGGCAGCTGTAAAGACTGAGCTTGGGTTATAGGAATGAACATTGTATTTTTAAAACATTAAATAGCGAAAGTGTAAAAACGTCTCTCGCCTGTTGCTACGACTCACCAGCCATTGATGACACCATCAGGATTAAGCATGGGAATGATTTTAAAGATGTAGGAGTCCCGGAGACTGCGAGCAATGGCATCATCGCTCACGAGGAATTCCAGTGTCCCTTTCATGACCCAACTTGCGTTGCTCTCCCCAGGATGGACGCGGGCCGTCAGCACCACATACTGCCGATTCCCTGTGAGAAATAAAGTTAAAGTTTATTTATTAGTGTCACACGTAGGCTTACATTAACACTGCAATGAAGTTACTGTGAAAATCCCCTCGTCGCCACACTCCAGCGCCTGTTTGGATACACTGAGGGAGACTTTAGCATGGCCAATGCACCTAACAAGCACGCCTTTCTGACGTGCTAACCACTGTGCCACCATGCCAGCCATTACTGGGTAGACATTCTTTTTTAGATATTTCAGACATTCAAACCTGAACACCCGGAGGAAACCCATGCAGACACGAGGAGAACATGCAAACTCCACACAGACAGTGACCCAAACCAGGAATCGAACCTGGTTCCCTGGCACTGTGAGGCAGCAGTGCTAACCACTGTGCCACTATCAGGAAACAGCAGGGTGACTAATCAACACCTCTTTCACCCTCTGGTTGGGTTTAAGCATAAAAACACATGTGACAATTGGAACCAACTGGAACAGGCAAAGACAGCTAGTGTCAACTCTTCCCAACTGGAAAGGTTACAAAGATGTGGTGATTAGGTGGATTGACAATGCTAAATTGTCCCTTAAGGAGAGATTTTCTGGTCCCACCCGCCACAGGAATCATAACGGGCCGGACAGAAAATTTTGGTGGTCCATTTAGAAGTCTGTTGACCTCGGGCAGGAGTTTCAGGTCTTGGGGCGCACGTGGTCAGAGAATCCTGCCCTTAGTGTGCAAAGATGTGTAGGTTAGGTGGATGGGCCATGGTAAATGCGCAGGGTTATGGGGACAGGGTGGAGGGGAGGACCTGGCTCTTTTGGAGAGTCGGTGCAGACTCGATTGGGCCGGATGGCCTCTTTCTGCACTGTAGGGATTCTATCTTTCTACGGGTGGACATTGTGAAACCTCTCTCATGTGTGTGTAAAAGTTAACCAATCCATTTTATTCAATCTTACCTCGGGTTTTGTGTGTTATTCAAAGAGGATTGGAACACACCAAATTTAAGGGGAAAATAATTAAGAAAGGGGAAAATCAGAATTTAAAAAAACATATTTCTGTTCAGAGGCGTGTAGTGAGCAGGTACATCAGGGAAGTTTAAATTGATCCTCATTTGTCCGTGACTTCAGACAGAAAATAGATTAAATTTAACACAGAAAGATGTGAAGGGATGCACTTAAGAAGAACAAGATGAGGGAATAAAAATCATAGAAACTCGCAAGTGCAGAAGGAGGCCATTCGGCCCATCGCGTCTGCACTGAATCTCCAACTGAGCACCGTACCCTGGCCCACCCCCTGTCCTATTCCCGCAACCCCATTTTCCCCACTAATTCCTCTAACCTACACATCTTTGGACACTCAGAGGCAACTTGCCAAGGCCAATCCACTTAACCTGCACATCTTTGGTGTGTGGGAGGAAACATGAGCACCCAGAGGAAACCCACGCAGACACAGGGAGGACGTGCAAACTCCACACACACAGTCACACAAAGCTGGTATTGAACCCGGGTCCCTGACGCTGTGAGGCAACAGTGCTAACTACTGTGCCACCGTGCCACTCTTGGGGGTGCAGGAACCAAAAAACTTGTGGGTGTACATCTATAAATTTTTGAAGGTGCCAGGAAAAGTTGAGAAGGCTTTTTAAAAAAGCATACAAAAACCTTGTCTTCATAAATAAATGCACGGCAAACGTACAAGTAAGGAAGTTATGCTAAACCTTTATAAAGCACTGCTTAGACCTATGTAAGAATATTGCATTCAATTCTAGGTCTCATCCTTTAGTATTGATGACAAGATATTGAAGAGGGCGCAGAATCGATTTACTGGAATAGGTGCCAGGAACAAAGGCTTTCAGTTGTGTTGGGAGACTAGGAAAGCAAGACTAGACCTGCACCAGAAGCATGAGCTCAAACCCATTGGGAGGGAAAGCTGTGGTTGTCACTGGAATAATAATCTAGAGACCCAGGCCAACATTCTGGGGACTCAGGTTCGAATCCCACCACAGCAGGTGGTGAAATTCGAATCTGGAATTAAAAATCTAATGTTGACCATGAAACCATTGTCCATTATCGGAAAAGCCCATCTGGTTCACTAATGTCCTTTAGGGAAGGAAATCTGCCATCCTTACCTGGGTCTGGCCTACATGTGACTCCAGAGCCACAGAAATGACTCTTAAAACGCCCTCAGGGATGGACAATAAGTGCTGGCCCAGCCAGCGGGGCCCACATCCCGTGAATGAATGAAAAAAAATGGAGTTGGGGAATTAATTCAGTGAATTAAACAAACCTGGAATAAAAAGTTAACGTCAGTCATGGTGACCATGAAAGTGTCAGACCGTCCAATAAACCCATTCGCCCTTTAGGGAAGGAAATCTGTCAGCCTTACCTGACCCATGCCCATAACAGGATATGGCCCCCGGAAGGGTAGGGGGTTTTAGTTCAGTCGGGCAGCATGGTTGGTGCAGGCTTGGAGGGCCGAAGGGCCTGTCCCTGTGCTGTAATTTTCTTTGTTCTTTCTTATAACAATGAGATTGAACATAGAACATAGAACATAGAAAGCCACAGCACAAACAGGCCCTTCGGCCCACAAGTTGCGCCGATCACATCCCCACCTCTAGGCCTATCTATAGCCCTCAATCCCATTAAATCCCATGTACTCATCCAGAAGTCTCTTAAAAGACCCCAACGAGTTTGCCTCCACCACCACCGACGTCAGCCGATTCCACTCACCCACCACCCTCTGAGTGAAAAACTTACCCCTGACATCTCCTCTGTACCTACCCCCCAGCACCTTAAACCTGTGTCCTCTCGTAGCAACCATTTCAGCCCTTGGAAATAGCCTCTGAGAGTCTACCCTATCCAGACCTCTCAACATCTTGTAAACCTCTATCAGGTCACCTCTCATCCTTCGTCTCTCCAGGGAGAAGAGACCAAGCTCCCTCAACCTATCCTCATAAGGCATGCCCCCCAATCCAGGCAACATCCTTGTAAATCTCCTCTGCACCCTTTCAATGGCTTCAACATCTTTCCTGTAATGAGGTGACCAGAACTGCGCGCAGTACTCCAAGTGGGGTCTAACCAGGGTCCTATAAAGCTGCAGCATTATCTCCCGACTCCTAAACTCAATCCCTCGATTAATGAAGGCCAGTACGCCGTACGCCTTCTTGACCGCATCCTCCACCTGCGAGGCTGATTTAAGAGTCCTATGGACCCGGACCCCAAGGTCCTTCTGATCCTCTACACTGCTACATTGGTTCTAACTTGTACTCTGAAATGGTTTCGCAAACCACTCAGTTGTCGCCACCACCTTCCCAGGGGCAATAATTACCTCAGATTAGTTTTTTTGTCAGTAAAGTGCTTTAATGTATGACTGAGACCATGAACACAAACAATTCCCAGGAAAATAAATATCAAACGTTTCGCAGCGTGTGCTTCAATTTTTACACAGATATACTTCCCGCTGTTTTTTATGTTCTTGGCCCTCTCTGAACTCCGGAGCTATTTGCCTAACGGAAAAATTTGTGTTGGGCGCCGTGGCAGATTGTTATAAAACTGCTGCACATTTTAACTTTACCTCCCGCACCCCCCACCTTAATTTACACATTGCTTTGTTGTGGAAATTGATATTCCAGTGGCAACGATGTGACTGAAACTCAAAAACCACCAGCTATTCAGTCTGCTGCACTTTTCTCTGCTTGACATCCTCCGTTCTTCTATCACGAGAGCACTAACAACAGTTACTTTTGCCAATTTCACCCTGCAGCGTCAAACCCCACAAAACACACGCACCCTTAAACAATTATATCTGTGTAATCTATTCCATTAGACGTTGCACTTCCAGAGAATTGATTCTTACTCAGCCTCTGACCTCCATGTTTACTGAATAAGCCTTGAACCTTAACAGCCCCAGTCGCTGGGGAAAAGCTGCATCCAAGTAAAGGATTTGGAAAATTGAACAAATAGAATCATTAAGGGAAAAATGCGTGTTTCATTATTAATATAAAGACTTGAGAGAATAACTGACCAGTTTGGTAACCTTCTGTTGTTATGCAACGTCATTTGATGCCTATTTGCTCCTCAATGTAGTTGTATCCAGTATTGTGGCACACAGAGAATTATATTTACTGTAATACAGTGCAGAAGGAGATCATTCGGCCCATCTTGTCTATTTAAGCTCGTTAAAAAACATATCCAATTCCCTGCTCACTTCCCATTCCTTCCCTTCAAATAGTCGACCAAGTCTCATTGGATCCCTACAGTGCAGAAAGAGGCCATTTGGTCCATCGAGTCTGCACCAACTCTCCGAAAGAGCATCTTACCCAGGCTCAACCACCCCACCCTATCCCTGTAACCTCATACATTTACCATGGTTAACCAACCTAACCTGCACATCTTTGGACACTAAGGGGCAATTTAGCATGGCTAATCCACCTAACCTCACATCTTTGAACACTAAGGGGCAATTTAGTTAGCATGGCTAATCCACCTAACCTACACATCTTTGGACTGTGGGAGGTAGCTGGAGCACCTGATGGAAACCCATGCAGACACGGGGAGAATGTGCAAACTCCACGCAGCCACCCAAGGCTGAAATTGAACCCAGATGCCTTGTGCTGTGAGGCAGCAATGCCAACCACTGTGCCACCAATTGAGAACCATTACCTTTCAGGCAGTGCATTCCAGATCGTCATAACCTGCTGCCAAAAAAAATGATCTTCATCATACCCATGGCTCTTTTGCCAATGACTTGAAATCTGTGCCTGGTTCATGACCCTTCTGCCAGCGTATCAGAGTGCTTCATGATTTTGAATATCTCTAGTTAAATCTTCCCTTAACCTTCTCTGCTCTAAAGCGGACATTTTATAAAAATTTGCTCTATTACGGGAAGTAGGAATTGCTGACAAAAGCAGCTTTTACTGTCGTTTTTCTTTACTCTTTCACGGATTGCGGATGTCGCTGGCTGGGCCAACATTTATTGCCCATCTCGAATTCCCCTCAAGAAGGTACGGAGGGGTGAGCCACCTTCTTGAACCATTGCAGTCCATGCTGTGTTGTAGGAACACCCATAGTGTTGTTGTGGAGGGAGTTCCCGGATTATGACCAAGTGGCAATGAAGAAACAGTGATATATTTCCAAGTCAGGATGGCGTGTGGCTCAGGAGGGGAGCTTGCAAGTGGTGATGTTCCTATGCATCAGCTGCTCTTGTCCTTCTAGACGATATTCCAATTTCTCCACTCTGGGCGGGACTTTCTGGCCGCGATCGCCCCGTAACCGGAAAGTCTCGCCTGAGGTCAAAGGCCCGCTCCATGGTCCGCCCCTTTCCCGCTCCGATTCCTGTGACACCCCTCTGTCTCTTACCCAGAATCGCGGAAGAGAATTAAAGTGCTCCTACCAGTGTCCAGCTGAAATCAGCCAGCCCACCATAGACTGGGAAGCTAGCAAAGAAAGGTCTTTTCTTGTTAGTGTAGCTAATTGGCACGGTGGCACAGTGGTTAGCACTGCTGCCTCGCAGTGCCAGGAACCCGCGTTCAATTCTGGCCTCAGGTGACTGTGTGGACTTTGCACATTCTCCCCGTGTCTGCGTGAGTTTCTTCCGGGTGCTCCAGTTTCCTCCCACATTCCAAAGACGTGCGGGTTAGGTGGATTGGCGATGGTAAATTGATCCTAGTGTCAGGGGATTAGCAGGGTAAATATGTGGGGTTACGGGAATAGGGCCTGGGTAGGATTGTGATCGGTACAGATTTGATGGGCCAAATGGTCTCCTTCTGCACTGTAGGGATTCTATGATTCTATGAATTACAGAATAAACTCACTGACACAGCCCGAGGTGACATTTAACCTGATGGTCTAGATTTAAATTCAGCTTCCAAGGGTGAAAAGGCAGTTTGTTGAACAACTATGTTGCCCATTGCTGACTAACCTAGTGTGTTTCAGTATCTCCAACCTACTGCAACACTCATTCTCTCCAAGTGTATCACCCAGTCCCCTAACTCACTCCATTACCCAATCTCCTTCTGCTGCTGCAGTACAAACTCCCTCTAACCGGTCGCTCTGACCCTTTTGTCCAACTTACTCTGCTCCTTTGTACTCTGGCCCAGTGCATCACCCAATCTCTCCAACTCATTCATTATTAAGCTACTGTGTCATCCAGTTGTTGTAACATACTCACACCTATTGCAGCACTTAGTCCCTCTGAACCATGTCCCACAGGCCTTCTAACCCTCTGCATCACCAGATCTTTAACCCATTTGCCAGAATTAAGTGTCTTCCTCAGAGCTGGGTAGGCTTCGAACTGGGCTAGAGGGTGACAAGTGAGGTTCTCACCACATTCCCACCTCTGCCCCGATTAAGTCCAAGGTAGGAAGGCTTGTGCAAGGCCTTCTCATCCTGCTGCCAGTTGAGGCCCCTCAGTGGGTAATTAATATTGACTTAAGGGCCTCATCCGTCCACCACTCATATTCACCCGACAGAGGATGAGGCCCTTAAAAGGGAAGTTAAAAGGAAAGGCTGTTGGGGTACTTGCAGGCTTCTGGCTGAGGAGGGGAGGTGATGGTGGGATAAGGAGCAGTTGAGGGACTGGGATCTCTTGTCCAAAGGTACTCAGTGCATGATTAATGGACCCAGCATCAGGAAGTGCAGTCTGCGAGGAGCCACTTCATGACTTCCTGCCACCCTCTTGCCATCACTGGGAGGAGATGGCCTAGTGGTATTATCACTAGACTGTTAATCGGAGAAATTCAGCTGATGCTCTGGGGACCCGGGTTCGAATCCCACCACAGGAGATGGTGAAATTTGAATTCAATAAAAAATATCTGGAATTAAGAATCTACTGATGACCATGAAACCATTGTCAATTGTTGGAAAAACCCATCTGGTTCACCTTTAGGGAAGGAAATCTGCCATCCTTACATGGTCTGGCCCAAATGTGACTTCAGAGCCACAGCAATGTGGTTGACTTTCAACTCCCCTCTGAAATGGCCTAGCAAGCCACTCAGTTTAAGGGCGACTAAGGAAGGGCAACAAATGCTGGCCAGCCAGCGATGCCCATGTCCCACAAGTGAATTAAAAAATAACTCACCTATGTCCTGGTTCCCTCAATGTCCTGGGCCTTGAGTGGAGAAAATCGCCAGAATCTACCACCGCTCCCCCAGTGGCGTTGACGAGCTATGTACAGCTGCCGGCCTCCGGTTGGGTGGCACTTCTCATGAAGTGGCATTTCCTCACTGGCATCCTTGATCCTGGGGAAGTCCCGTCGCTGCCTGGAGGGCAGCTGGAAGGCCAATGAAATCGGCTGGCCTCCCTGAAAGTGGGACTCCCACTAGTTCAGCACCCCAGTGGGCAAGACCACATAACGTCCATTAAATACTGTGTCACCCAAGTGTTCTATCCTCGTCCCACTAATTGGCAGGTGAATTATTTAATTGTGTAGCAAGGCTTGCAATGGAATTGCACTAATCATGTGCAGTAATTAGAGCTTAGAGAGTCCACTGCCAAAAAGGGAAAAAGCATTGGCCAGTATAGGTGCCTGCTTTAGTTAAAAGAAGCCTTATGACGTGTTGCTTAACAGAAAGAAAGACATGTTGGAAGCAAGGATGATCACAAAGTTATCAGCACAAAGGTTGACTATTTGACCCATTGTATCCATGCTGGCTCTTTGCTAAAGCAATCCAAATCTAATTGCATTGCTTTGCTCTCTCCCCTGTATGTCCCTCTCCATTAGCTGTTCATTCAAATTTCCCCTGGCCTTCTATGTCAACCACTACCTGTGGCATAGAATTCAAACTCCAGAAATTCTTGACATAAAGAAATATCTCTTAATATTTTTTTCTCATTTTCAGTGGCAATTTCAGATTGATGAATCCCCATCATTAACTCTCCAACCGGAGGAAATGGACTTTTCCATTTCACTTTATCAAAACCCTTCACAGATTTCACTCCAGTGGAAATTCAATTTTCAGCCTCACCTCGTTATCGTGGTCTCCTGTACCTGGCATGTTCTGAGTGAATCCGCACTTTAATATTCCTTCTGTAAACCCCAAAGCTGTACTCTATAACTGTGCCTTCACAGCATTATCACTATTCCTTTATTCTTACTCTCATTGTACTTGATAGGGCATTCAAAAGTTCATTCAAAAGTTCATTCAAAAGTTCATGTTTTTTCAACATGTGTTCTTAATCCGAAAATGCCAAAGGAACACATCCACAGGAAAAGAACTCAGAAATGTGTGCCCGAACATTGCCCGAGGCTGTGAACCAAACTCCTGAAAAATAAACACCTGAGGCTGAAGATTCATTCCACACCTGAAATCAGAGCCAGGGGGCTTTCCCTCACCAATCCAGCTCCGTCATCAGCTGTCTGTAACCTCGGGGCAAGTTCATGTGCATATTAGTGCGTCGCCGTGGTGCTGGGGAGCTCATCCTGGCAGCGTATTAGGGAGGCTGCTGCTTCATGAGCAGTGGGTGGCGCAGTGGTATTGTCAATGGGCTAGTAATCCAGAGAACCAAGGTAATGCACTGAGGACTTGGGTTCGAACCCCGCCGCAGCAGATGGTGAAATGTGAATTCAATAAAAAATCAAAAGTCTAACTGTAGTAGCGTGAGGTCTCATGATGAGGAAGCCTCGGATCACATGTTTAAAGTTTATTTATTTGTGTCACAAGTCGGCTTACATTAACACTGCAATGAAGTTACTGTGAAAATCCACCAGTCGCCAAAGCTGGTGTCTGTTCGGGGGACACTGAGGGAAGATTTAGCACGGCCAATGCACCTAACCAGCTCGTCATTTCGACAGTGGGAGGAAACTGGAGCACCCGAAGGAAACCCATGCAGACACGGGGAGAACATGCAGACTCGGCACAGACAGTGACCCAAGCCAGGAATTGATCACTGGCGCTGTGAGGCAGCAGTGCTAACCACTGTGCCACGGTGCTGCAAGGGTGATTTATTGAAGGAAAGAAAAAACGATATACAATAAGCTCAATGCAGGTACAGGTCTTGTTCCCTCGACTCCCATTCTCACACTAAATGTTCCCTCCTACCAGGGCGCGTGCCCTCACACCCGATAGGTGCTATTTTGCACAGTTCCCCCTGATAGGCCCCAGGAGGGTCCCCTGACCTGCGAACACCTGCCCTTAAAGGGGCCAAGTTACCACACTAATGATCATCACTGTCATTAAAAATCCACCTGGTTCACCAATGTCCTTCAGGGAAGGAAATCTTTGTGCAACTCCAGGCCCACAGCAATGTGTCTGACCCTCGGGAATGGCCAAACAAACAAGCCACTCAATTTAAGGGCAATCAGGGATGGGTAACAAGTCACGTCCCATTGAAGAATAAATTAAAAAAAGACGGAGGTGGGTGGCATGGTGGCACAGTGGTTAGTATTGCTGCCTCACAGCACCAGGGACCCGGGTTCAATTCCCGGCCTTGGGTCACTGTCTGTGTAGACATTCTCCCCATGTCTGCGTGGGTTTCCTCCGGGTGCTCCGATTTCCTCCCACAGTCCAAAGATGTGTGGGTTAGGTGGACTGGTAATGCCAAATTGCTCATTAGTGTCAGGGAGACTAGCTAGGGTAAATGCATGGGGTTATTTTGGGTTGGGCCTGGGTGGGATTGTGGTTGGTGCAGACTCGATGGGCCAAATGACCTCCTTCTGCATTATAGGATTCTATGATTCTACACAGTGCCTCTAAGATTGGGGACACTGCTACCTTATTGGTCATAGAATCCCTACAGTGCAGAAGGAGGCCATTTGGCCCATCGAGCCGACAACAATCCCACCCAGGCCCTATCCCGGTAACTCCACATATTTACGCTGCTAATCCCCCTGACACTAGGGGGCAATTTAGAATGGCCAATCAACCTAACCCGCATATCTTTGGACTGTGGGAGGAGTTCAAGATAAGGGGGAAAGGTTCAGTGGAGATGTGTGGGGAAAGTTTTTTTACACAGAGGTTGATGAGGGCCTGGAATGCACTGCCAAATGAGGTGGTTGAGGCAAATATGTGAGCGACATTTAAGACTTATCTGGATAGACACATGAACAGACGGGGAATAGAGGGATATAAGCGGTTGGTCTAGATAGGACAACATGATCAGAGCAGGCTTGGTGGGCCGAAGGGTCTGTTCCTGTGCTGTACTGTTGTTTATTTTTTGAAACCAGAGCACGCAGGGGAAACTCCACACAGTCACCTGAGGCCGGAATTGAACCCTGGGTCCCTGGCTCTGTGAGGCAGCAGTACTAACCACTGTGCCACCGTGCCGCCCAGTCTTCAACACATTTTCAGGTGGTAGCACTCCTGCCTCAGAGTCAGAAGGTTCATGTTCTCGAGCAGATATTCTAGATTGACTTTTCAGTGAGGTACTAGTTGCTTGCCCCACACTGTCAGAGGAACTTCTGTTTGGATGAGACATTAAGGTTTGCTATTCCATCAAAGCAAGTAACACACCTACACACACTTGATGAGATGCACCAAAGTTTCAATCAATCCCTATCCTCAGTAAAGTGAGTTAACTCATGAGCAAGAAATACGTTGATGACTTACAGAATTGATGCAACTCTTCAGGTTGGGACCCAGGGTTTGCAGTAACTGTGATCACTGGGCACTTGTTGCCCCCCAGTGTGGAACACAATATCTGATGCCTGAAGTAAATCTGATCAGAATTCAGCGATTCCTTGAGGAGATGCAAGTGAGTCTGAAACAGAGATGAAACCTTGAGATAAATGCATTGCGTTAGATTTCCTTGACCGTTTATGTTTTTCAATCCTCCTGACACAAATGCCATTCTCCAACCGTGTGAAACAGAAGGCCATTCAGCCATGAAACATCTTGTGATTGTGACAGTCACTGAGTAAAACCTGTTGCCTTATTCTCATGAATTTATATAGGGTGTGATTTTCTGGTTTTGGGGCGAGTGTGGCCGGACGGCACAGTAGCACAGTGGTTAGCACTGCTGCTTCACAGCGCCAGGATCCCAGGTTCGATTCCCGGCTTGGGTCACTGTCTGTGTGGAATTTGCATGTCTTCCCCGTGTCTGCACGGATTTCCTCCCACATTCTGAAAGACGTGCTGGTTAGGGTGCATTGACCCAAACAGGCGCCGGACTGTGGCGACTAGGGGAATTTCACAGTAACTTCATTGCAATGTTAATGTAAGCCTTACTTGTGACTAATAAATTAACTTTAAAATCCCTCCCGAGGTCAATGGACCTTTGCATGGTCCATGTCCCGCCCGCTACAATTCCCGTGGCGGGCGGGATGGGAAGATTCCGCACATAGAGTGGCATGTTGGCACAGGGACGGCATGGTGGCACAGTGATTAGCACTGCTGCCTCACAGCGCCAGGGACGTGGGTTCAATTCTGTCCTCGGGTCACTGTCTGTTTGCACGTTCTCCCCGTGTCTCCTTCGGGTGCTCTGGTTTCCTCCCACAGACCAAAGATAAGGTGAAGATGTCAGTGTCAGACTGGGGGTAGGCACAGTAAGAAGTCTCACAACACCAGGTTAAAGTCCAACAGGTTTATTTGGAATCATAAGCTTTCAGAGCGCTGCTCCTTCATCAGGTGAGCAGCACTCCGAAAGCTCACCTGATGAAGGGGCAGCGCTCCGAAAGCTCGTGGTTCTAAATAAACCTGCTGGACTTTAACCTGGTGTTGTGAGACTTCTTACTGAGTCCAAAGATGTGCAGATGTGGATTGGCTGTGCTAAAATTGCCCCTTAGTGTCCCAAGGTGTGTAGGTTAGATGGATTAGCCATGGGAAATGTGTGGGGTTACAGGGAGAGGGTCTAGGTAAGATATTCTATCAGAGAGTTGGTGCAGACCCGTTGTGCTGTTAGGGTCCCTATGAATGGCCACTTAGCAGAGCAACCGGTGGCTACACAACCGTACCCAGCTCAAAAAAGCTGGAGGATGAAAGCAGCCAAGTTACCATGGATCAGAAAGACTGACGGAACTGCTGTTGCTGAAGATTGCCAGAGGACCTAGCCACCCTGCAATGGGTCTTTAGGATGATGTGGAGATGCCGGCGTTGGACTGGGGTAAACACAGTAAGAAGTTTAACAACACCAGGTTAAAGTCCAACAGGTTTATTTGGTAGCAAAAGCTTGTGTGGCTTTTGCTACCAAATAAACCTGTTGGACTTTAACCTGGTGTTGTTAAACTTCTTACTGTCTTTAGGATGAGACATTAAGCCGAGGCATAGTTTGTACTCTTCAAAATTCCCATGACACTATTCAGAGAAGAGCAGGCGAATCCTCCCGATGTTCTGTCTCCAATGTATCCTCCAACCAGTGCCACAAAAACAGATAATTTTTCTTATTGCTGCCGTGAGACTTTGATGTGTACCAATTGGCTGGCGTGTTTCCCCGTCATTGCGACTACACTTCAGGAGTGCTTAATTAGCTGTGAAGTACAATGAGACATTCTTGGGACCCGAAGGATGCTATCTAAATGCAAATTCTTTGCTTATTTACACGGAACTAGGCGAGCTTACGGGTGAGGGTTGGTGCGGTGTCGCCCATGCCCTGTGTTAACACATCACTCTTACCCCCAGTACCTGGTGCGTCTAAATTCGAGCCTGGCTTGCACTTAGAGATCAGGTGGTAAAAATGTGATGTCAACTTATTTTACACTCATCCGAAAATTATTTAGGAAGAAATAAAAGGGTCGGCTTCAATATCTTGAATACATTAGCGATGCGCCGTGCAAGCGCTTCAGAATAATTTGTCACCATGAAGTGGAACGATCTAAAATGTCCTTTTATTCACATAAATTTTTTATTGAGAAACAAACTCAGCATTAGATTTCATTTCAATATAATTTTACTTGAAGAAAGAAATCCAATTTTGTTTTGCAGCGAAATCTAATTTAAAGTGCACCTGTAACAAATTCTTTTGTAAAAATAATGGCTGCTCTCGCACCGTTCTGGCTCACATTGCCAAATGATTAAAAATCTTTTATGTCACTCAGGGCTCAGTGAGGTTACGAGATAGGTGGCGGAATTGGATTTTCACAGAGCTTCATTTGAAAACTTCAAAGCTGTGCAGCCCACCCCATCACCCACCTCCCACTCCTGAGCTCACCCCTTCCTACGGGGGGGGGAGGGGGGGAGGAGCCAATCCGCCATGTTTAAATAGGTAATCATGGGTCAAAAAGGTTTATTACTCAGCTGATATCCCCCAATAATACACTGCACCCGCCTTGAGCCAGTGGGGCAGGAGCGGGTTTTTAAAAAGTACATCTTCAAACAGTGGAAAGGAGGGAGGGATCCTATCTTTGGGGGTCGAATAGATCACCCCCTTTCTTTCTAACCACCTCCTGCCTTCCCCCCCCCCCCCCCCCCCCCCGCCCGCACCCCCCACCTCCAACCTGCCCAAATGCTCCCTGCCTCCAGTATCCTGGGGCAGCGCGGTGGCACAGTGGTTAGCACTGCTGCCTCATAGCGCCAGCGACCCGGGTTCAATTCCCAGCTTGGGCGGCTGTCTATGTGGAGTCTGCACGTTCTCCCCGTGTCTGCGTGGGTTTCCGCCGGGTGCTCCGGTTTCCTCCCACAGTCCGAAAGACGTGCTGGTTACGTGGATTGGCCATGTTAAGTTCTCCCTCAGTGTACCCGAATAGGCACCGGTGTGTGGTGACTGGGGGATTTTCACAGTAACTTCATTGCAGTGTTAATGTAAGCCAAGTGGTGACATTAATAAATAAACTTTAAACTTAGCGACCTCCAGGTTCCAGGAGACCTTAGTTAACTCTGGGATCTATTGGGTTTCTGCTTCCTCTCTTCAGTCCTGGCAGCGGCCACAACAGCATTTGTAGCATTTGGATTGGTCAGTAGCTCCCGAGGGTGGGGCTTGCTCCGCAGTGAGGGGCAGAGGTCCCAAACCCCCGCAGTGTATCCTGCCCACAGCGCGTTGCGGCTGCAGGGAAAGCGTGGTGTCGAACATGGCGGGAACAGTGCAGCAGTGGAGGCGTCCCCCTGGAGTTAAAGAAAGTGAACCAGCTCCCCAGGCGAGCTCAGAGACCCTTGCCAGTGACCCTGGCCGCTTGATGGTCTTCTCCATCCTGGCACGCCCTTGCCCTCCCCTACCTGCTGTGGCATCCTAATGCCTTCTATTATCCTTCTCCCCTATGTACTCTATGAATGGTATGTTTTGCATGTATAGTGCGCAATACATGTGACAATAAATCCCAATAGATGTGACAATAATAAGTCAAATCAAAACACTAATCGACCAATTTGGATGAAATCTCAAATGACCCCCCATGGTGTGACCTTTGGTCCTGATTTGAGTCTGAGTTCCGGACCCTGAAGCCAACAGGGAAAAATCCTGACTGCCTGAATTTGGGGGGGATGGGCCTTCACCAGATTCCCTTTCTTTACAAATTCCATTCCACTCCTAGAATGCTCCAGGTAGAATATCAGAATCAGGAGTGCCACTGGACCTGACACTCCTCGATATATATATACGGGTGATGCTCCCTGATTGCGCAGGCAATCATTACCTCAATCAGGGAGCTCATACCCCAAGAGGCCAACCTCATGGGCCTCGTTGAGGTCATTGCAAACTGTTCTGTAGATTAGGTCACAGGGATGTTTTGCAGGACCCTTCCACAGTCTATAGAATAAGAAAGTTACATACCATTAGTGTCGAGTAGGTGTATGGGTAGTGATATGCCAGGTAGCAGACATCCTTCGAGTGCAGGAAAGTGATGGTAAATGTCAAGGTGTAGTATGATGTTTCCTTCTGACCTCTTGTAGCTGCACTCTGTCTACAATAATGATTTCTGAGGGAACAGAATAATATCCAGCTTTATCTATGCATAGAATCCATTTGTTCTACTTTGTCAAACATGCTGTGTTTCAACCAAGTAATATCACAGGCAAAACGATGAATTTCATTTCACAAGGAAGGAAACTGTATCGATAGGTGTGTTTCACATTTGCAGTTTACACCTCATGTATGTTTCGAATTATGTACATTACACAGCTGTGCATTTCACACCAATGCAGATTTCACATCTATTTACAGGATAGAGGCCTCCCTATTCACAGGTAGAATACACAAAAATGTAGTTACCCCTTGGCATCTTATGAAACTGACTTTGTTGAATTTAGTAACATGGGAGGCGATGGCCTAATGGTATTATCGCTGGGGTAATAATCCCGAAACTCAGCTAAAGTTCTGGGAACCCAGGTTCAAATCCCGCTGTGACAGATGGTGGAATTTGCATTCAATAAAAAAAAATCTGGAATTAAGATTCTACTGATGACCATGAAACCATTGTCAACTGTCGGAACAACACATCTAGTTCACTAATGTCCTTTAGGGAAGGAAATCTGCCGTCCTTACCTGGCCTGGCCTACATGTGACTCCAGAGTCACAGCAATGTGGTTGACTCTCAACTGCCCTCTGAAGTGGCCAAGCGAGCCACTCCATTGCACCAGCGTTTCAAGAAGGCAGCTCACCACCACCTTCTCAAGGACAACTAGGGATAGATAATAAATGCTGCTCAGCCAGCAACGCCCATGTCCCACACATGAATGAAAAAAAAACTGGCTCCCTCACCCCACAACCAGGAGGAAAAATGAGTAGGAAAGCTATCAGATTGCCATAGAAACCCAACCATTCACTGCAGTCCTTCACATTAAAAAAATGTTGGGCCTCCGACAGGCTCCATCCACATGATTGGTTTTTCATGCTCTCCTCGAGTGGCCCAGCCACTGAGTTGTAGAAAGAGCCACCATCAAAGCAGCGGCCCAGGACGGCACGGTGGCACAGTGGTTAGCACTGCTGCCTCACAGCGCCAGGGACCCGGGTTCAATTCTGGCCTCAGGCCACTGTCTGTGTGGAGTTTGCACATTCTCCCCGTGTCTGCGTGGGTTTCCTCCGGGTGCTCCGGTTTCCTCCCACAGTCCAAAGATGTGCGGGTTAGGTTGACTGGTCGTGCTAAATTGACCCTAGTGTCCAGGGATTAGCAGGGTAAATATGTGGGATTATGGGAATAGGGCTTGGGTGGGATTGTGGGCTGGTGCAGATTTGATGGGCTGAATGGCCTCCTTCTGCACTATAGGGATTCTATGATTCTACCTCAGAACATTGATTGCACAGTTTCACACACACCCCAAGAAAAAAACATTTAAAAAGCACACTTCGCACATACGTGCATTAAGCAAAGAAACCCATTTCATAGGTAGGTAGGCAAGCTGCATCACAGCTGTGTGCTTCACATAAGTCTTTTACAAGTATGTAGATTGCATATGCATGCACGTTGCAGAGTCATATAATTAGCACCAGAGCAAAATTAACCTGTTGTCTCTTACGTACATGTTATTCGAACAAATGTTCATTTTACCGTCTAAAATGTAAGATACTCTAATTGTTTAAAAGGCAGGTTTTTTAATTACAAAAGTAAAAGGCAATTCTAAAAAGATGAAATTCTGAAAAATAATGTGGCTGCTACTGGGAGATCATTTCAGGTGCTGTGTTTGGAGAGATCACCACACTAAGACCTTGCGTGACCCGAGATTATCAGATACTTACAACTGATGATGTGCACAGAAAATTAGCCGAAATTCTTCAGAGGTGGAATGAATATTCCTGATCCTCCATCGCCAGGGACAATGTGAAAAATAGTTCAACGTTCCAATTCTCTTACGGAAGGTACTAAACCCTGACGGTACTGCACCATGGGTTTAAAATGCTTTCAGTAAATGTTAAGAATATTTCATATCTAACGGGGCCTGCACCAGTAGACATTGAGTGGATTAAGATAATTTAGGACATGCCACATGTTTGAAACTTGGAACATCAATTAAAATGAAGCAAATGTTACAACTTAAAATCTAACATCGCTCAGTTCCCGGCTCATGAGGTTATTTTACAAGGGCAGAGGTAGCAACTCAAAATGAACTCACCATTACCCTCCTCACTCACGGAAAGTTACCATTTCTGGCTACAGCGCATTTTTACATTTCAGGCTGAAACCCGCACTCAGCGGTGTTCATGCATGAATGTGGTCAGATGACAGCACTGTTGTTTTGACAATAGTGTTAGCCAATCTAAAATAAACAGGTGAGCTTCTCTATTACGGAGCGGTGGCACAGTCGTCAGCACTGTTTCTTCAGAAGGAACTCTTCAAATGCAGACAATAAAAACATAACAAAACTTACTCCAACTTATAAATCAAAGAAAGGGTTTAATAAAGAAACTTCATTACTCCAAACTTGGGACCTCGCCCTGGGCCATTCCAAGTTCCCCACAATTCCCAACAGATTCTTATTTATACTGATTCAGCTGGTCAGCTGACCATCACATCATTCTGTAATTGGTTCCATGGTTTACTGGGTCAGCTGATCCTTACATCTTGTTACCATTGGTCACATTACATCCCATACAAAGTTGTCACCAGTTACATTCTAACAAGCACTGCTGCTTCACAGTGCCAGGAACCCGGGTTCGATTCTGGCCTTGGGTCACCCTCGGTGTGGAGTTTGCACGTTCTCCCCGTGTCTGCGTGGGTTTCCTCCGGGTGCTCCGGTTTCGTCTCACAGTCTAGGGATGTGCAGGTTAGGTGGATTGACCATGTTAATTGCCCCTTAGTGTCCCAAGATGTGTAGGTTAGATGCATTGGCCATGGGAAATGTGTGGGGTTACAGGGATAGGGTGAGGAGAGAGCCAGGGTAAGTTACCCTGTCAGAGGGTCAGCACAGGTTCGATGGGCTGAATGGCCTTTTCTGATTACAGAATCACAGAATGCTTACCACACAGAAGGAGGCCATTTGGCCCATCATTTCTGTGCTGGCCGATTGATCTACTTTTCATTTAACCGTTAAAAAAAGTTGAAAAGAGGGCTCCTCCATCTTGGGGAACTCTCGACCTCACCCACCAGCCACGCCACCCTCTACCAACCTCACCCCCAACCCCAAGCCCACCTTCCGACCATGAATTGACCAATTTGGGGAAAATCACAAGTGACTGACTATTCCCCACACAGTGCAGACTTCTGACTACCCCCCCCCCCCCCTCCCTTCTCCCACCCTCTACCCCAGGGAGTCTCTTTTCCCAGGAAAACAGTTCCAACATCTCCAATCTATCTCCATAACTGAAACTGCTCATTCCTGAATCAATTCCTGTGAATCTTTTCTGTGCCCTCTCTAATGCCTTCCTAAAGTGCAGCGTCCAGAACTCGACTCAATACTCCGGTTGAAGCCAAAGCAATGTTTTACGCAAGCTCAACATGACATCCTTGCTTTTGTACTCAATGCCACTATTTAATCAAGTCCAGGATGCTGAAAAATATCAAGTGCACATTAAAAGGTTTGCCCATTGATATTGTCGGCCTAATTTCAAGGTTAATATTGTACTCACACTGTGCTCTAATCTGTAGGGTGCTTTTGTTTGATTGTACACCCCTCAGTATGTCCCATGGAATGGAACAAACAATGGCTGGCCATCCAAAATTACAACGTGGGCCACACTACAGGCACACTGAAAGCTGCTAAATGCACAACTCTTGGCAACTTCACTCCAAACTACCAAAGTGTGAGAAGCTCTGGGCTTCATGCTTCATCTGCTGCTATTAGTACCAATTTGTATTTCCAGTGTTGGTTTGACGTTGGGGAATTCAAACCACCTATTCAGTTTATTGGGATGGAATGAATGAATCAAACGCACGCTGCATATTTCAAATCCTAAACTGGCAGAGCCATCTACGACTAGAAATAGCACTCCAAATAGGTTCTGCTACAGCCCAAAGGCTTAATTTGATGCGTGTCAAATATTCTCTGTAAACTGAAAAGAAGATGGGCTTGCACTGCCTAGCAGTGGATGAAGAGGCAATTTACTGTCTGAATAAAACTTCTCAAACGTTGTGGTGTGAGGCAATTTACGCAAGAAACATCGAACCGCACTATATCACCAGTCTGACCGAATGGACAAATTGGAAATGGATGTTTATGTAGGGGAAATAGTTTCTTTATTGCTATTAGCAGCTGCCACACAACCATGCACCTGAATATGATGACCCCGATATGGGTCCGTAAGAGATAAGAAACTTGATTACTGAATGTTCCAGAATGGTCCTACTTATAGGGAAGAGAATAGGCAAAACACAGAAGTTTCAATGCTATAAGTGAAATGAGATTGGAAACTGATGGAGGAAATTTAATATTGGAATGAGAGTAAACTTCTAACTTTAAGAACCATATGCTATAAGCAAACAGTCCATTTGTACTATAACTCATCTTTATATTAATATGAACCTCATTATAAACTAATACTTGGAAATAAAATGTGAAAAATAAATGTCTATATGCACATTATTTCCAATACCACTGTAGTTCAGTTCATGGGTATAAGAGGGAGGATTTTTTAACCCTTTTCCCGAGGGAAGGCCAGGACTGGATGTTCATCGTGGAGGGGGGAATCAGGAGTTGGACATTTTCCTGATGTTGTGATTCACCCCTCTGTCTGGGCAGAGCCGGCACGCCCAATTTTGCATCTCCTCTGGAGTGGGGCACCCTGGGGTCGGAGGCAGAGTCGATGCCGGGGCACGCAGCTTTGAAGCCATTCGAAGAGACATTGGCCTAGTTCTTCTGATCAGTATCAGTATGTTGCGGCACTGTGGCACAGTGGTTAGCACTGCTGCCTCACAGCGCCAGGGACCCGGGTTCAATTCCAGCCTCGGGTCACTCTCGGTGTGGAGTCTGCACGTTCTCCCCGTGTCTGCATGGGTTTCCTCCGGGTGCTCTGGTTTCCTCCCACACTCCAAAGATGTGCAGGTTAGGTGGATTGGCCACGCTAAATTGCCCCTTAATGTAAGGGGGACTAGCAGTGTAAATACATGGAGTAATAGAGATAGTGCCTGGGTGGGATTGTTGTTGGTGCAGGTATAATGGGGCGGATGGCCTCCTTTTTTTAATTTATTAGTCACAAGTAGGCTTACATTAACATTGCAATGAAGTTACTGTGAAAATCCTCCAGTCGTCACACTCCGGCGCCTGTTCGGGTACACTGAGGGAGAATTTAGTATGGCCAATGCAGCTAACCAGCATGTCTTTCAAACGGTAGGAGGAAATAAGAGCACCTGGAGGAAACACACGCAGACACGGGGAGAATGTACAGACTCTGCACAGACAGTGACCTAAGCCAGGAATCGAACCCGGGTCCCCGGAGCTGTGAAGCAGCAGTGCGAACCATTATGCTGCTATGCCGCCCTTCTGCACTGTAGGGATTCTATGATTCTATGATCCTAGTATGAACCCCCTTCACTTTCCCCCCCGTCACCCCGCTCACTCCCTCACCTCCACGATCACCCATAACCCACTCACCAAGTTTCCACTTTATAAAAAGAACCCACAAGTCCCATAATAACAATTGGAAATCTTTTAAAAGCTGATAAATCAGAAAAATAAATAAATATCATTTGGTAGGTACTCCAAAAACATTTATCCTCACTAGAAAACTCAAATCTATCACACCTTTCAAACAGCCAAACAGATGGCTGATCTTCTGGCAGGGTGGCAGGGAGGATTGACTGAAAGACATGGGGATTGTTTAAGCATTCTACTATTGATTTCACAGTGGGGTAGCCTTTCAATATCGTGGAATGTAGAATAGTATTTTATACACCAGATCATCTGTTCTAATGTATCTAAACAGTTTTCCACTTTCAAAATACTGTTCTTCCATCTAACAGCTTTCCAGTTGTCAGAACTAATAACCTGGCAAACATATTATTTGATGGCCACTTGGCTTTTCCAATTACAGCTCTGTCATCACTCACTTTAGTAGATTTTTGTGTCAGTTCTGGGACAGCATGGAGTCGCGAATCGCGAGATTTAAGTAGTCATTTTGTGGTGAACTATAAAGGATTGAACAGCATTTTTATTTACCTTGTACACTCTGCCTGCCTCCAGTCTATGGTCACACCTCCATTAGCCAGGAGAGCTTCCAAAACAGAGCCACCTTGCTGAAATTGCAGAAGTTCTGAAATGCCCACTTCTAGAAGGATGCTGGCAACTTCTAAGCAGCAACACGTGGGGTTTCTGACCCACCCCCTTACCCACTCCACTTAAAATAACTAGAGATGGTATTGGCACTGGGACTTCCATCTACTCTGCTCTGCGGCCATTTTCTTCCAGTTCGCGACTCCATACTGTCCCAGAACTGACACTAAAATCTGCTCCCAGTTTACCAGAAGCCAAAGTCAGAAAAAAGGGTCAAAGACTCACAGGATGTGGTCTTCACCACATTAACATTGAGGCATAGCCTTCCTGAGGTAGGGAAGCTTGGCCTTTCTCTAAAGTAGGTGCCCAAGTCAATTGTTAGCATTCAGCCTCCCAGCTTATTTCTTTGATTAAATCTTGGTCGGGCACCCTAAAACAAATGGACGTAGCACCACAGCCTGCCTGTAGACTCCCTTTGATTAGCGGGGGAGGGGGAAGAGGGGAGAGGGTGGGTAGTGCTTCCTTGAGAGTGCAGTGGACATGCCAATGACTTGCAATAATGAGTCTTTTGAGAGCTATTACTGTACTTATTAGTGTCACAAGTAGGCTTACATTAACACTGCAATGAAGTTACTGTGAAAATCTCCAGCCGCCACACTCCGGCGCCTGTTTGGGTACACTGAGGGAGAATTAGGCATGACCAATATACCTAACTAGCATGTATTTTGAACTGTGGGAGGAAACCAGAGCACCCGGAGGAACACCACGCAGACTGGGGCGGGGGGGGCGGGGGGGGGGGTGAAGAACGTGCAGACTCCACACTGACAGTGACCCAAGCCGGGAATCAAACCCGGTCCCTGGTGCTGTGAGGCAGCAGTGCTAACCGCTGTGCCACCATGCCACCATTGTAGCACGCCTGCGCCCAATCTCCATCCAGGCCTGGCAAAGGAATACAGGCCTCTCACACCTAGTGGCTACTGTTTGCTTAGCTACCATTTCTATTATGCACTGCCTAGGCTTCCGTCCTGTAATAGGGACCTCCACAAGCCCAGAAAATGTCCTGGGATGGGGAAATCTTCATCGTCCAACAACTGGACATGAGCAGCACACTTCAGTCCTAAGAGTCTGTCTCGGACTGGTGAAGTGGTGAGACTAAAAAATCTGCCGTGGGATGATCATCAAGTATATTTATTGCGCAACATTTTAATATGATCATTATTGGCACCGACATCCTAAATTAGAATCACAAAATATTGATGTCAAAGCTTTGAGAGAACCAATCGCCAAAATAAATTCCTCAGGTGATGCATTTCAGGCAGGACCAACCTTAGGGACAGGGACACCGGTTGATCTCATACTGGTGTGATAAGCAGACTGACTTCAGAACCAACCTGCTCCACTGGCTGTGTCATCCCAATTATGCCATGCTCACGTAACAAACCAGATGACAGGCTGTTTGAAAAAGACAGCAATAGTATAGGGTTTAGTGCTGCTGCTGAGGACGCTTCGAGGCAAGGCTATAAAGTGTGACTGCTGAAGCAAGTGCATGGCAAGGTCATTCAGAGTTCAATTGCCACTTGAACTGCAATGCAGCCTTATTTTGTTCTATCATTTTTAAGAAGCCATTATATAAGTCAAGTCAAGGGATGCAGGAATTTTTCATTTCCTGTTCTTGAGGAGCTTCTCAGTTTTTTTTCAAATCTTTCCTTATCTTTCCTCTTGAAGTGTGACACCCAAATTAAAAAGTAATATTTAAAGTATTTTAATGCATGTTTTATGTACCAAGGTTCTAACTAGATTATGCAAAGTTTCCAGGCCAGTATGTGCCTTGTTATTTCCACTGCCCTTCGTCAAATATAACAGGTATCCGTAGCCTCAAAGCTCGCCGTGCTACGGAGGGGACTGCATGTCTATTTGTTGTGGCACCAGCACAGGATATGAACCCTGGTGCAATGGGGCATCATTAGTGGCTCCCACTTGTTCCCCAATCACCTGGGGATTCAACACTCTCTCTCGGATCTCCTTGCTGTCCTCCTTTCTGATGGCAAGTCTATCAGGGTTGATTGGGTGAATGTAACTCATCTGTGGAGACATGAAGGACATTGTTCCATTCATTATTCTGAATGACGCATGCACTGGAATTATCGAAGATCTACCATAGACATGAGCGCGGAGCAAAATAATTCATTCCGTTCCAATGCAGCGAATTCATGCACACAGGACGTTACGCAAGTTTAAGTATTTGCAACAAATAGAAAAGAAATTTTGAGAAAGCGATTAAAGATGGCATTGTAAGCATTGCTTTCAAGCTATTACCATATAGGACGTTTGTTAAAAATGAAACCATCTGGCACTTACAAGATTATTTTGAGCCTGAGGTAGAGTTGTCTCCCTCGCTGAGTAGATTGAAATTTTCAAATAATCCACTCATGACAATTAACTATTTTTGTGGGATCTTCATGGCTTCCTTGCTGTGATGTGGTCGCTTATTGTACCCAGTTTTCACCTTTGACACATTTTGAGAATGCAGCAATGTGCTTTACACTGATTCTGTGGAGGATTTTTCACTGTTAGGTGGTCTACAGCTGCTCCTGGCTCATGTTGCTTCATGTTTGCACTGAAAAAGGGTCTCGATAATTAATGAATTAATAGTTTGATTAATACAAAAAGTTCACCTTCAGCAAAACATCGCATTTTTTTAATTTTTGGCTTTGGCTATCTATTCTCTGCCTATATCATTAGCTTGTTATGGTCATTAATATAATTTGAGTACCTCGTTCTCACTAACTGAGAAGTGAGTGGTTGATGCAATACATCCAAGAATGCATTAGTCACTTAGCAGTAAGCATATGCAAAGTCATATGACTTTTGCCAATAGATCTGAACATTGTTTAAGAATGCACTTTGTTTCATCAGTTTAATCTGTTCAAACCAATATTTTCTCCGAACTATGGAAGCGCCAAGGATTTGTCAGAATAGGTGTTTTTCTTCGTCTTGCAAGGAAGGGTCTGTTTGAGAGATGAGTGAGGTGGCATTTTTTTAAAAGGACGGACAAATCCACCACAATTACATCTCTGCAGCAGTCGAAATGTTGTATTTTTGTTGAGCTGAACATGCTTTCATCCAAGTGAGTAGTTTCCTCGTTCTGGCAGAAAAGGCGCCTGCGGAGGTCACGTGGAATGTAAGGGAATACTGTCGTTTTCTTTGAGTTCATGGTTGGGGGCAAAGTTGGAAATGGCTCCGAGCGAGATATTCAAATGTGCTTTCGCAGTAACCCAACAAGGCCCAGACTTTCCTGCAGTTAGTTCCCCACCAAGGTCAGCCAGGGGTCTTGTTGCAATCCTTTTAAGTCAAAACTGATGGTGATACGGCCTCGTTCATTTTGCCACCAAGGAAGTGTTTCTCTGATGGAGTCACGCACGGACAAGATTTGAAAGACTTCCCAGTCCTCGCAGCTGCAGATGGAAAGTTAATGGCTCCTGTTCTGAAGGTTATCGATCAAAGTCAGTGATCCCCATCGCTGAAATTGCTTCAATCACACGTAAGCACCAAGCAGCCAGGAAGTGAGTTCACGGCTTTCCTAGAACAATAACATCCCTTATTCTGAAATGGCTTCAAAAGGCTTTTCTTTTTTGAAGCACTGGATTACATCATCCTAAGTTTCTTTTGCTTAAGTTCTTGACCTCACGGATAAGAATAAGACAACGATGTTATTTATGTGGATGTTTGGCCCACCTGAAGATGGCACAAGGGTCAGGAATGTGACAATAGATGGAAATGCACTGGTTTATTAGTGTTGCAAGTAGGCTTACATTAACACTGCAATGAAGTTACTGTGAAAATCCACCAGTCGCCGCACTCCGGCACCTGTTCGGGTACACTGAGGGAGAATTTAGCACGGCCCATGCACCCTAACCAGAACGTCTTTCAGAGTGTGGGAGGAAACCGGAGCACCCGGAGGAAACCCACGCAGACACGGGGAGAATGTGCAGACTCCGCACAGACAGTGACCCAAGCCAGGGAATCGAATGCGGGTCCCTGGCGCTGTGAGACAACAGTGCTAACCACTGTGCAGCCATCAAAGAGTTATTAGTTGCTTGAAAACAAAAGGGCAGGGTGAGCACTGGAAACAATCCTCTGTTAATTATTTTTATCAGTGACATCAAAACGGGTGCAGTGATTTATAGACAGGAGCGACTTATAATCCACATTTTCAGTCATCGTGTTAGAGTTTGCTGGCAGAGATCAGGGTGATTCACAAATGACCCCATTAAATGTGATCCCAGAGACTAAGGGCCACAGACCGAGTAGTTTGTGTAATTGACAGTCATGTCTATTGAATTCCTGCAACTTCATCACCGCATCGATCCTCAGGGGCTCCAGATATTAAGAAACGAGACAAGAATTGTCGCTGTCCCATGATGTGCTCAGCAAGTTTACCAACACACAATCCTCAAGTAGTCAGTGCTGGCATCAGACCACTTCCCAGTTCTGTACATCAGATGCTAAGACAATCAAAGTGAGACAAGTGCTACAAACCTTCAGACAACTCCATGACTTTGATACCTCAGGTTCTCTCTCGATTTTCCCATTGATTTGATTTGATTTATTATTGTCAGATGTACTGGGATATAGTGAAAAATATTGGTTCCCTGTGCGCTATATAGATTTTTAAAAATACCGTTCATACATCGGGGAGAAGGAAAGGAAAAGGTGCAGAATTTCATGTTACAGTTACTGATAGGGTAAAAAGAATAAGGGCGGCACGGTAGCACAGTGGTTAGCACTGCTGCTTCACAGCTCCAGGGACCTGGGTTCGATTCCCAGCTTGGGTCACTGTCTGCATGGAGTTTGCACATTCTCCTCGTGTCTGCGTGGGTTTCCTCCGGGTGCTCCGGTTTCCTCCCACGGTCCAAAGATGTGCAGGTTAGGTTGATTGACCATGCTAAAAATTGCCCTTAGTGTCCTGAGATGTGTAGGTTAGAGGGATTAATGGGTAAATATGAAGGGATATGGGGGTAGGGCCTGGGTGGGATTGTAGTCGGTGCAGACTCGATGGGCCGAATGGCCTCTTTCTGTACTGTAGGGTTTCTATGATTTCTATGATGATTTCTATGAAAAATCAGCTTAATGTGTGATAGGACCATTCAAAAGTCTGATGGCCGCAGGGAAGAAGCTGTTCTTGAGTCGGTGGGTACATGTTTTCAGGCTTTTGTATCTTTTTCCTGACGGAAGGAGGTGGAAGAGAGAATGTCCGGAGTGCGTGGGGTCCTTGATTATGCTGGCTGCTTTCCTGAGGCAGCAGGAAGTGTAGACAGAGTCAATGGATGGGAGGCTGGTTTGTGTGATGGACTGGGCTACGTTGCTGACAACATGATGGTGGACACAACCAATCCTAATGAGCTGACTCATCTCAGAATTGGGAGCTTCAAGCTGGCAACACAAGTTCTGACCATGACATGTTTCTGATACGTGAGTGTGGAACTTGCTGGTTTTATCTTTAGTTAAGTTTAGTGCTTTTCCTTTTTCTCCCATACCTATAGTAGACTCCAATATAAAATTATCAACGGCAATAATTTTATTTTAAACCCTTCCAAATCAATTAAACTTGCGTGGCTATCTCTCGTTGGATGGTTTAGTTGATACACCATTTCAGAATGGCCAGACCATGGATGCCTTTGACATACTGGTGTGTCATCACCATAGTGACGATGGAGGGATGGAGGTCCATTGTGAAAACTTCCCCAATCTTCAATAATATTCTGCATTTCATTCACTTCTGTTGGCCCTAACAACTTTTAATTTTAACTGCTAAATATTTTCCGTTAAACATCTTCCAATTTTTCCTGTTCTCACCCCAGGTTCCTCTCTCTTTAAATCAGGGTGGTTCACTTTGAGTCTCAAAGTCTTCCTCATTTGCCATCAGCACTAACCCAATAATGCGGGCAGCACATTGGCACAGTGGTTGGCACTGCTGCCTCACAGTGCCAAGGAATTGGGTTCGATTCCCAGTTTGGGTCACTGTCTGCGCAGAGTCTGCATGTCCTCTCCATGTCTGTGTGGGTTTCCTTCGGTTTCCTCCCACAGTCCAAAAGACGTGCTGGTTAGGTGCATTGGCCATGATAAATTCTCTCTCAGTGTACCCGAACAGGCGCCGGAGTGTGGCAACTAGGGGATTTTCACAGTAACTTCATTGCAGTGTTAATGGAAGCCTACTTGTGACACTAATAAATAAACTTAAACTTAATAATCTGGCACTTTCTGGAGAATACCAATTTCTCCCCTTGCGTAGGATACCTGGTTGCAATGCAGGTTGCCAGCGAGTGGCCCAGACAAAAGAACAGCAAACTAAAATGGGATGAAGTTGTGGCTTTCACATTGGGAGTTCTGGCCTCTTCTTTCTGCACTGTTGGGCTGTCACTGTGATTGTTGCTTAGAGTTGCTCCGTGCAGTCTTGATAAAAGAATGCTTACAGAACATTCAATTATGAGAAAGCAACGATTCCCCTATATTGGTCGCAAAATGTTTACAGAGGCCATGAGGGAAGTCAGTAACACTCGTACACAAAGGGCAAGACAAGGAATGAAAGCGGGCAGGTTCAGTTTACAGCCAATGGTGACACAGGCATAATGAGCTGGAATGGCCAAGGTTAAATGTCCGTCATGTGACACAGGTGCCACCACGTGAGCAGGCAGCAATCAGAAGAGGAGTGAGTACTGTCCACACCAGGAGATAAGGGCAAAGTCCATTGAGTAACCATAAGGGGAGCGAACAACCCTGACCACAAGAAGGGTGGACAGTGTCTGACAGGAACAGGCATGTCATGTGACCAAACAGGTCCCCCCGCTCGAAATACTGTTGGGGTCGGGAGTCAAAGTTAATCAGGGTAAAACTGTCAAGATCATCCCTTTAATACCAACCACCACGGATCACAAACCCAGATACTCATGCTTAGCTGCAGAGGTGACTAATTGCACTTGAGCCTCATTACTTTGTATCTAACCCAAAACATTATGACAGATAAAAGAAGAAGAAAGCATACTTGTAATAGTAGATATCGGAGCCCACACGAACCCAGTGCGCTCTTCCACACAATGCCTCATGGACAGAATACATCACTGGCTGCATTCCTACAACAGAGCACACAGAAATATTTATTCATACACAAAAAACAGAAAATGCTGCAAAATGTCAGCAGGTCTAACTGCATCTGTGGGGAGAGATTAGAGCCAATGTTTCAAGTCCAAATGACCCTTCGTCAGAGCATCTGCAGTATTTTGCTTTTATCGAAATATTTATTTAAGTTGTCACGGGGAGTGTACTTAATACCAGGGTGTTTCATTGATCAGACAAGGATCAAATATATTCACAGTTTCTCCAATAGACTAGAATCCTTCGACTACCAATAAATTGAACCTTTATTAATCCAGCTCCATTGTAAAAACCCAAACCCTTTCCAGTCACAGTAACTCAGTTTTCTGAGACATTTCGGAGGGGGAGGGGGTGCAATTCATCCAGCCCATTGCGCTGCTTTAGCAGGACATGACCACGAGCCAGCGATTGGGTCGTGGGGGAGGGGGGGGTTGGGGGGGATGGTTGCACAGCCAGCAAAGGGGGATTTTGGGGGCTGGCCACCAATCGAGCTGGCCAGCGATTGGGAGGCCGGCAGTGCGGGGCTACTGCGCATGAACCGATCTCGGCACCGACAGATCGGCGCATGCGCAGTGGCCCACTCAGCTGACGGTCTCTCCAGCAGGAATAGGCCCCTGCTGATTTTTTGCGTAAATCACGCTGGAGCACTCTGCAGTTCGCAGAGTGTTGGAGATTCATTGTGAAACTCCCACTGAAAGAAAAGCCGGATTTACTCCAATTTTTATGCAAATTTGACACTTGGAATTTTTTCGGGAAAATTGCCCCAATGGTAATTCAATTCCCCCATAAGTAATTTTCCTGTGCACTCTCAGAACAAAAGTCCCTTCCACTCTCAGGATGGCACGGTGGCACAATGGTTAGCACTGCTGCCTCACGGTGCCAGGGACCTGGATTCGATTCCCGGCTTGGGTCACTGTCTGTGTGGAGTCTGCATGTTCTCCCCGTGTCTGCATGGGGTTTCCTCCGGGTGCTCTGGTTTCCTCCCACAGTCCAAAGGTGTGCAGGTTAGGGGAATTGGCCATGCTAACTTCTCCCTCAGTGTACCCGAACAGGGCGACACGGTGACATTGTGGTTAACACTGCTGCCTCACAGGGACGGGGACCCGGGTTCAATTCCGACCTCGGGACACTGTCTGTGTGGAGTTTGCACGTTCTCCCCGTGTCTGTGTGGGTTTCCTCCGGGTGCCCCGATTTCCTCCCACACTCCAAAGATGTGCTGGTTAGGTTGATTTGCAATGTTAAATTGACCCTATTGTCAGGGGGATTAGCAGGGTAAATGTGTGGCGTTGCGGGAGGGCCAGGGTGGGATTGTGGTTGGTGCAAACTTGATGGGCCGAATGGCCTTCTTCTGCACTGTAAGGATTCTATGGAACAGGCGCCGGAGTGTGGCAACTAGGGGATTTTCACAGTAGCTTCATTGGAGTGTTAATGTAAGCCTACTTGCGACACTAATAAATAAACTAAAAAACTTAAAAGCACCCTCAGTGGCCATGTTGATTGACTTGGAATTTTAAAATGCTGTTGCTGGCTCTATACTTTCCATAACATTATCAAAGCTAAATTTTCTTCAGTCTTTCTTGGGAATGATCTTCCAGGTTCCTATAAAACTAAAAAAGAAAATGGTAGGACTTTTTTCCAAATTAGTGAATTCTTTGCTGCCCCAGATTTTGGGAAATCTGGATTAATAAAGGTTCAGTTTTTTTAAGTTAAATTTTATTTATTAGTGTCACAAGTAGGCTTACATTAACACTGCAATGAAATTATGGTGAAAATCCCCTAGTCACCACACTCCGACGCCTGTTCGGGTACACGGAGGGAGAATTTAGCATGGCCAATGTACCTAACCAGCACGTCATTCAGACTGTGGGAGGAAACCGGAGCAGCCGGAGGAAACCCACGCAGACATGGGGAGAACGTGCAGACTCCGCACAGACAATTACCGGGAATTGAACCAGGGTTCCCTGGCGCTGTGATGCAGCAGTGCTAACCACTGTGTAGTGACCGGGAACCGAACCAGCTCCCTCTCACTGTGGGGCAGCAGTGTTAACCACTGTGCCACCGTGCCACCCTCATAGAGTTAATTTATTGGTAGCCTAAGGATTCTAGTCCATTGGAGAAATTCCAAATAATATTTCATCCTCCTCTAATCAGTGATCATTTTTTAAACTCCCGATTCACCTTAAAGCAGAGAGAACAATGTGAAACTGCAGATTTATCATTAAATGAAGGACATGAGTCCCGGACTTTTGATCTACATTAATATCTGAAACATATAATGTCTCTTCAATCCCCTGACTGGTATAAGTACAACAGATATCTTCATGAAAGTCAATATTAAGAGTTCCTATTTCATGTGTCTGAGTAAATGCTTTTGCCAATATCACACAGTTGCATATTGTGAAATTGTATTATTGCTGTAACATCAAATTTTATGGAGAATCTCAAAATCGCAACAGTCTATTTCTGGTCCAGAGATGCTGCACTAATTGTCGCCCATATTAATACAACCACATCACAGTCTGTGCAACCCATTTAGGCGTCAATGATTTGGTATTAAATCTGTTTTAACGTTGAGACAATAGGAGTTGTCCGCAACAGTTGAACTAATATGAATATAAATTCACCGCGGCAACCAAATCCCCTCAAGCTGCTGAATCATGAAACTGCCGTGAAACCAGGCTCAGTGTGAAGCATGGAAACATGAAGTGTCTAAAACCATATTAAACTGCAACACACTGCAGACAGATCAACACCGTGTTTTATTTATGGGTAAGTGCACGCGTTGTATTGAGTGTCTCAGCGTTACAGCGTATAAATATTTATCATTGTAACTCAACTAGAGGTTCAAAGAAAGTATAATGCTTGCAAGTACATGAATAAAAAGAATGTACGCCTTACACAACATATCTACAGCAGCAAGACTATGCGAAAAATAAACTGCACCTGACATGGAGCTAAAACCACAGTATATAAAGCCACAGGATGCAAAGCTTCAGTACCCAGGCTATCAACTGGAGCCAAGGCTTATCTGTTCAATGAGCTTTTTACTCATTTCATTATGTATCTATTTAATTAAGCACAGTTTTTTTTTTGTTATTCATTCGTGGGACATGGGCGTCACTTGCTGGCCAGCATTAATGCCCATCCCTTGAGAAGGTGTGGATGAGCTGCCTTCTTGACATGCTGATACAACTGAGTGGCTCGCTCGGCCCTTTCAGAGGGCAGTTGAGGGTCAACCATGTTGCTGTGGTTCTGGAGTCACATGTAGGCCAGACCAGGTAAGGTCGGCAGATTTCCTTCCCTAAAGGACATTAGTGAACCAGACGGGTTTTTCCGACAATCGACAATGGTTTCATGGTCTTCAGTAGATTCTTAATTCCAGATTTTGTTTTATTGAATTCAAATTCCACCATCTGTTGTGGCAGGATTTGAACCCAGGTCCCCAGAACAATAGCTGAGTTTCAGGATTAATAGTCTAGCAATAATACCGCTAGGCCATTGCCTTCCATTGTTCAATCAAGCAGGCGCAGCATGGATTCATGAAGGGAAAGTCATGTTTGACTAATTTACTGGAATTCTTTGAGGATATAACGAGTGCGGTTGACAGAGGGGAACCGGTGGATGTGGTGTATTTAGATTTCCAGAAGGCATTAGATAAGGTGCCTCACAAAAGGTTGCTGCATAAGATAAAGGTACACGGAGTTGGGGGTAAAGTGTTAGCGTGGATTGAGGATTGGCTATCGAACAGAAAGCAGAGAGTCGGAATAAATGGGTGCTATTCCGGTTGGCAATCAGTGACTAATGGCGTGCCGCACGGATCGGTGCTGGGGCCTCAACTATTTACCATATACATAGATGATCTGGAGGAGGGGACCGAGTGTAGGGTAACAAAGTTTGCGGATGACACAAAGATGAGTGGGAAAGCAAATTGCGTGGAGGACACAGAGAGATTTGGATAGGCTAAGTGAGTGGGCAAGGATCTGGCAGATGGAGGTTATCCACTTTGGGAGGAATAATAGTAAAATGGGCTATTATTTAAACGGTGAAAAATTACAACATTCTACTGTGCAGAGGGACCTGGGGGTCCTTGTGCATGAATCGCAAAAACTCAGTTTGCAGGTGCAGCAGGTGATCAAGAAGGCAAATGGAATGTTGGCCTTTATCGCGAGAAGGATGGAGTATAAAAGCAGGGAGGTCTTGCTGCAACTGTACAGGGTTCTGGTGAGGCCGCACCAAGAGTACTGTGTCCAATTTTGGTCCCCTTATTTAAGAAAGGATATATTAGCTTTGGAGTGGGTACAGAGAAGGTTCACCAGGTTGATTCCAGAGATGAGGGAGTTAGCTTATGAGGAGAGATTGAGTAGACTGGGCCTATACTCATTGGAGTCTAGAAGGTTGAGGGGAGATCTTATAGAGACATATAAGATAATGAAGGGGCTAGACAGGGTAGAAGCAGCGAGGTTATTTCCACTTACAATGGAAACAAGAACTAGGGGGCATAGCCTCAAAATACGGGGGAGTCGATTTAGAACAGAGTTGAGGAGGAACTTCTTCTCCCAGAGGGTAGTGAATCTTTGGAATTCTCTGCCCAATGAAGCAGTAGAGGCTACCTCGTTAAATGTGTTTAAGTCACAGATAGATAGATTTTTAACCATTAAGGGAATGAAGGGTTATGGGGAGCGGGCGGGTAAGTGGAACTGAACCCACTATCAGATCAGCCATGATCTTATTGAATGGCGGAGCAGGCTTGAGGGGCTAGATGGCCTACTCCTGCTCCTAATTCTTATGTTCTTATGTTGCCTATTTGATGAGAAATAGACTGCAGAATGAATGTTTGAGGGCAGAACACCCTCAGAAGCCAGGCCTTGTGGTTGTCGTTGTATTGGGAGCAGAGAACAATGCTTCACTAAAGAGTACAGCCTGAGTAGTGTGGAGTGAGATGATAAAGCCTCGGCAATCCCAGTTCATTGTCTCAAAGTAGACGACCTATTTATTTTAACCAACGCAAGATTAGTGTAAACATAACAAGCTTACTGAATAGTCTTGCCAAAACTCCTTTACTGCTCACCAACCTGATTCAGTAACAACCTCAATTACATTAATATAGAACAACATCCCAGAGAACTCAAGTGAATACTTGGCACACCATAACATTCAAGGCTATGTCAAGTGCTTGCAAGTGGGATTAGGTGGGGAGGTCAAGGCCTTTCATGTGTTGGTGCAGACTCGATGGACCGAAGGGCCTCTTCTGCACTGTAGTATTCTGTGATTCTGTGAACTCAGACTTTACAAAAGCATAGGCATGTTCATTTTCTACCACTTCAGTGTGTCGTTTACCATATCACAATGCTCCTTGAACCGTGCCAAGTATCGATCACCAAAAACCATACCAGCACAATGTCCCTTAAAGCTCTGTGTTCGCATTCTCATTGATCTCTTGGGCACATTGGTAGAGCTAATCCTCTCTCACAATCTTTATTCTGGTGGAGATGCCGGCGTTGGACTGGGGTGGGTATAGTAAGAAGTCTCACGACACCAGGTTAAAGTCCAACAGGTTTATTTGGAATCACGAGCTTGCAGAGCGCTGCTCCTTCATCAGGTCATCCACTCACCTGATGAAGGAGCGGCGCTCTGCAAGCTCGTGATTCCAAATAAATCTGTTGGACTTTAACCTGGTGTTGTGGGACTTCTTACTGTGCACCATCTTCACTCTCTCATGTGTCCCATTCACATTTGTTTTTTTACAGGAAGGCTGCACACAGCAGGAGATAGAACCCACAGAGAGGTTTAACAAAGTTATGACCTACTTTGTGGAGAGAAGGACATCAATGTGAGGAAGTTGGTGACCTCCTCCTCAGTTCATGGCTATGATCTCTATTTTCTATTGTCTATAGCAGCGGTGAGCAACCTGCGTCCTGGGGGCCACATGCGGCCCATCAGGGTTCTGAGTGTCGCCTGCAAGACAGTTTGTTGCCCATTGCCCATGCGCAGAGTTGCCACATTTCGCTGAGTTCCGTCTGCATGGTTTTTTTTTCATACTGGTATGACTGAAGTGATACGCACGTAAAGCAAGGGTAAGTGAAGTGAGTGCTCACAACATTAACTGTGAGAGCCATGTGCTCCCTCTGTGTCCAAGGGATAAATAACAGTGGTGAGCACTGCTGCCTCACAGCACCAGGGACCCGGGTTCAATTCCTGGCTTGGGTCACTGTCTGTGCGGAGTCTGCATGTTCTCCCCGTGTCTGCATGGGTTTCCTTCGGGTGCTCCAGTTTCCTCCCTCAGTCCGAAAGATGTGCTGGTTAGGTGCATTGGCCGTGCTAAATTCTCACTCAGTGGACCCAAACAGGCACCGGAATGTGGTGACTCGGAGATTTTCACAGTAACTTCATTGCAGCGTTAAAGTAAGCCTACTTGTGACACTAATAAATAAACTGTAAACGGTATATAAATGAGTAAGCATTTTCTGTACCTTGTTATGAAATAATCTTATTCATGGGGCCATAGTTAGTGAACAAGCCGATTTCAATCTTGCGGTCCACTGAGATGAAGGCTCAGTGGCCCGCTCACTAGCCTAGGCTGCTCATCACTGCTCTATATCCTTATTTACTCAAACATTCATCACCCACATTGTAACATTTCAGTGTAACAGAATATGATATCACACTATATGCATCTGTGTTTCATGTGGTTGCATATAGCGTCTGTCATTATATCCCACCAGATGCCACAGGGGCAAAACAAATTGAGCCAAGTGAACCAACTCAACTCAACTCAACACTACATTCAATCCATGTCTACAGCGAGCTGCTGGAAGGAGCAACCTTCAGGAATGACAGGGAGTTAATGGAAGTGAAATTCCAGGAGATACCACTTATAGACTGAACTATTGGCTGGAGAACCAGGTTTAGTTCCTCACAGGGTCTATTTATAAAGGTTCTTTGGTAGATTAATGTCAACTGGAGTTGAGACGCTGTAGTTTGCAACATCCACTCAAACCAATAAAACGCAACCTGATTATGTGTCTACACTGCAGCACATTATGGGAAATGTGGACGCACTGAGGCTCGCTGCTTAATTAGGCTGGGCTTAATTTCCCTCACAAATGCATTGAATAATGTTATGAGGGTTTTGTTTTATTGGGCTGGGGGCATCATTGGCAAGGCCAGCATTGCCCATTCCCAATTGCCCTTCAACGAGCCCAGGCAGCTCCCTGAAGGTGACCAGGAATTGGGGAGGAACCTAACAGAGCTGTCAACGAGAGAGTGGAAAATGTGCCACCTAGTGGTGGCCTCAGTACCCGATGGGCACGGCAAAGTGGGATGCCACTGCTGGGTGGGCACTCTGCCTCACGATTCTCAGACAACGCTGAGTCCGAGGTGGGTGATGGGCGCCTGAAGTTGTCAATTAGCCCAATGGGGCTTGTGGGATGATCTGTCGGAGATCCCCGAGGGTCTGCGTGCCATGGTCTTTGTCATGGAAGAGTCCATGAGGAACTTGAGCACAGCATTGTGTTGTGAAATTGAGTTTGTAAAGATGTAAAGGATGTTTGTAAAGAATTGTAAAAATGCTCGAGGGAAAGAAAACAGCGCGTGGTCCCTTTAAAAGCTGGTTTTGAGTTCAGTGCTTGGACGCAGAGTATACACAGACTCTAAGTTGCAACATTTATTTCGAGGACCAAGCATCAGGGTTGCCTTGGTAACAGGCTTTTGCATTTTAATAGCCTATCAGTTTTAAAAAGATAATCAGCTATTGAGAGGTTTGAATTTGCTGTTGTTGACAACCTCAGACCAATCGTGGTTTAAGAAAATTGCGAGGTCACCGCAAATATGAAGGTCAGAGCAACAGCCATCTCAGAAGAACACCTCCAGAGCCAGAGCCAGGGCCAGATCAACTGAAGCAGTTAAAGGCAGTTAACGGCAGTTAGATCAACTGAAATAGTTAGTTCTTAACTCTGCCAGCTTCGGATGTGTCTTAAGAAAGCTCACCATTTAACCAATGAAAAGTACCAAATCAGACAGCACTTACAGGCAGCGGACAACAACACAAGAACTCCAAATCTTTTCCAAGCCATCAGACCTGGTTGTATATAGCTTTTTGAGAGCGACTAAGATTCTGTTATTACTGTTTTGGTACTGAAAGGTCTTTGTCTTTATTTGAACAGCATTTTGGTCAAATCTTCCTTTCGTTAATATGTTACTTGTTTAGTTAAAGTTCCAGTTAGTTAAATAAAATAACTCGTTAGTTATTCACTTAAAGCGAGTGTCAGGTCTTCATATTAATGAACTTCTAAACGTTAAGGTAGAATGGTTAACATCTTCCCAAACACTTTTACCAGATTACGAAGTGAGGTAACAGGGATTAACCTCTGCGTCGTAACAATTGACATTGAGCACCGAGCGCACAACTTTCTGGTGGCATGGTGGCACAGTGGTTAGCATTGCTGCCTCACAGCCCAGGGACCCAGGTTCGATTCCCGGCTTGGGTCTCTGTCTGTGTGGAGTCTACACATTCTCCCTGGTTCTGCTTGGGTTTCCTCCCACAGTCCGAATGACATGCTGGTTAGGTGCATTGGCCATGCTAAATTCTCCCTCAGTGTACCCGAACAGGCACCAGAGTGTGGAGACTGTGGGATTTTCACAGCAACTTCATTGTAGTGTTAATGTAAGCCCATTTGTGACACCAATAAATAAACTTCAAAGTTTAAATTCCTCCATTGAGAGAATGGTGACTCTCATGGACAGACATTTCCAGAAACAGAATCAGGAGTTCCTGGAGTTATACTCAGACCTGCAGAGCCACACATTGACTGTGACCTCAGGAGATCGCTGCCCGAGTCAGAGTTTTACTGCCTCACCCACCACGGAAATCGGAACGGGCGAGGGGCGGACCATGGGAAGGTCCGTTGACCTTGGCCGCACGTCTGACATCATCACACGTGTTTTAATGTTCTTCCTGGTCAAAAGCGCACCCAAAAATACAACATAAAATTCTGCCCTATAAGCATAAATAAAATGCCAATGTATTCAGAGGTCCAATCACACAGGGTGGGTTTTTCCGGCCGCCCCAAAAGCAGAAAATCCTGCCCGAGGTCAACAGACATTTGCCTCGCCCACCCCCCACCCCCCCCCCCCCCCCCCCCCCAACCCCACCCCACCATCTGCTACGTTTCCCGTGGCGGGCAGGACGGGAAAGTTCATCCCCCATAATGTGCATAAATGCATGGTCTTTTCATGAGCATTGACACACAGCTGGCAATGAGTGTAGAGTCTCCACGTCTGAACTGGAAGATTATGGGTTCAAACCCCACTCCATAGAATCATGGAATGACTGCAGCACAGAAGGTGTCCATTCAGCCTGCTGTGTCAATGCTGGCCCTCTGCAAGAACAATCCTATTAGTTCCACTCCCCACCCTTGACCTGTAGCCCAGCAATGTTTTATTTTTCCTCTTCAGGTGCTCATCCAACCCATTGAAAGCCACAATTGTGTTTTTCACCACAACACTCTGAAAGCAATGCATTCCAACTCCAAACTGATCTGGCAGCACAGTGGCAAAGTGGTTAGCGCGGCTGCCTCACAGTGCCAGCGACCCAGATTCAATCCGGCCTTGGGTGACTGTGTGGAGTTTGCACATTCTCCCCGGGTCTGTGTGGGTTTCCTCCAGTTCCTTCTCATACTCCAAAGATGTACAGGTTAGCTGGTTTGGCCATGCCAAATATGTGGAATTACGGGGATAGGGCCTGGGTGGGATTGTGGTCAGTGCAGGCTGAATGGGCCGAATGGCCTCCTTCAGTACTGCAGGGATTCTATGATTCTATGTTACACTTTGCCATTGCTTCTTTTGCCAAGTAACTTCAATCTGGACCCTCTGGTTTTCGAGTTTCCCAGCCAACCTGAGCGAGCAAGAGATCGGAGCTCTAGCCTCTGAAAACAGGGTTGTCACCCAGAGGGGGATCTTTGTCCGATGGGAGCAGGATGGTCCCTCCGTCACACCTGCTGAGTACTCCTGCTAGGGTGTCTGACAGATCTTTCTGTGCTAAAGGTCTCTCCATAATGCTAACAGCCTGGGAACACAATCTGCTGAATACAAGAGCAGGAGAAGAGAGGGACTGCCTAGTAGGCAGAAGAGAGGAAGAAGGTAAACAGCTGGGCCATTGTAGGGAAAACATTATTTGACATTCAGATTCACCATGCCTGGGTGAGAGTACGACTGTCTGGCAGCGAAAGGGTTTTAGTGAAAGGACTTTGCAATTATACCTTGTCTGATGACTGCAGCAATCAAGGACAGCTTGGTTAGCAGGCATTCTTTTGATTGGCTTCATTCTCCTCAGCTGCTCGCTGGCTTCTCTCGGCTACTCCATCATTAGGCCACTCTCCAGCTGGACAGCACACAGCAGCCAACCAGCAGCTGCAGGCCTTGGATGGGCTCTGCTGAATCACACCTAATCCAAGCGACAGGGTCAGGGTTTGAGGATGCCGAAGGTTCACTGTCCAATGACTGCGGTGGGTGCAGAGTCAAGAGGGCGCCTCTCCAGCTAGGATATCTCATTGGTGTTGGGAGCCAGTACGTACACTTGGCTCTTCAAACACCAACTGCTGAATGTTCCTGACTCTCCAAGCAAGGCTGGCTGTTCACTCAGTGTTGGCAGATTCCTTTGTGAGGCTCAGTTAGGAGGTTGTAGTTTCAAACAGACAAGCAGCGGTGTTGGAAGGGTCAGGATTCACAGAGTAGTGGTAGCCATGTCCACCAGCCGAAAATTAGGAGCAACCGCACTTCACCTGTCATGAACTCCCTGACCAGATTTGATGTTGAGCAGGTGGATATTGACTGCAGTTGTGTCTTCTTTGAGTGGCAAGAAAAGAGGATGGATGGCACAACCCCTAATAGAAGCCAATCAGTTGGCAGGATGCTCTACAGCCATGGCTGAGAGTAGATCGAATGACACTAGAGGGTCAGAGGACTGAAAGAAACATAAAACACTTCATGATGGGGCAGCACAATGGCACAGTGGTCAGCACTGCTGCCTCACATTGCCAGGGACCCAGATTCGATTCCTGGCTTGAGTCACTGTCTGTGCAGAGTCTGCACGTTCTCCCCGTGTCTGCGTGGGTTTCCTCCGGGTGCTACGGTTTCCTCCCACAGTCTGAAAGACGTGCTGGTTAGGTGCATTGGCTATGCTAAATTCTCCCTCAGTGTACCCAAACAGGCGCCGGAGTGTGGTGACTCAGGGATTTTCACAGAAACCTCATTGCAGTGTTAATGTAAGCCTACTTGTGACTAATAAGTTAACTTTAACTTTAAACTTTACTTTAACAATTAATTACGAACAGTTATGACAACTAGGGGATTTTCACAATAACTTAATTGCAGTGTTAATGTAAGCCTACTTGTGGCACTAATGAATAAACTTTAAACTTTTAAACAATGTAACTTTAGAAAGGTTACATACTACTCACACCTCCCAGTTGTATGTTTGGATAGACCTTTATTTGCATGCAACTTCAGGCTATAATGAGCTTTGCACAGTGTCCAGAGGTGTGATTGGTGAGTTTATTTATTTATTAGTCACAAGTAGGCTTACATTCACACTGCAATGAAGTTATTGTGAAAATCTCCTAGTTGCCACACTCCAGTGCCTGTTCGGGTACACTGAGGGAGAGCTCAGGACTTTGGCATGCTGCACGCATCAGGCACATTGCAGGGCCCCAAGCTTCCACACCAGACAGAGGGGATCAGTGTTTGATGAGCCAGTGCCAGCCTTAATAACCCCTAATAAGGACTTGAATGAAGGGGGGAGAGTGAAACTGGAAGCGAAGAATCACAGGGGGTGACCAATGAACTGAAACCAAAATGGTGAATAAGAATGCAGCACACCTCCGCTTTTGAGTGAAAATCTCCCAACAGCTGGGCGGAGTTTCCGATGAGAAATATTAAAGGAGATTAAAAATTAGACGAGATGAAAGCATTCCTTTCCTTACATCTTCGTGGGCAGCGAGAAGTGGATAATTAGAATGGTTTCAAGCTCGAGAAAGGAGAGATTCGGGCACTGAATGGAATAAGGAATGAGTCCAAGAGATTCTGAAACTCTAAGTGAAATGTCACTGATTATGGATTCTGCCATGGGTGTCAGTCACACCCCTACGCTTCCTTTTCAAATGGAAATGCCCCGTATCAGTTAATTCACCAGGAGAGTAACTCCTTTTGATCTGGGCTGGATCTTCCGTCTCTTACTACCTTCATCTCGTCAAAGGGATTAATGAAAGGGGAAAGCATTGTTCGATCAGTAAAATGCTTTATTCCACAATCGGGTAAAACACTCAGGCAAAGCTGGGAAAAGGAGTTAGAGATAATCAGAAAGACCGCCATTTTAAAGTCAACAGCCAAAGCTTTCCCGCCGTTCCCGCCGGCAGGATCTTCTGGTCCCACCAATAGCGACCCCCGCCAATGGCGATCCCCACTATGGGTTCCCCAGCAGCGGAGCGCACGAACAATGGGAAAACCGGTTGACTGTGGCAGGACTGGGAGATCCAACCAGCGATGAGTGGCGGGCTGCCTCCACCACAGTGGGCGGGGGTGGGGTGGGGGCAGAAAATCCCACCATTGACTGAATATATTCAAGCTTAATGGTTGCTGGAAGCAGATTCCAATAGTAATAATTTTCAAAAGAAAATTGGATAAATTTAGGCGGCACTGTGGCACAGTGGTTAGCACTGTTGCCTCACAATGCCAGGGACTCAGGTCCGATTCTGGCCTTGGTCTGTGCAGAGTCTGTGCGTTCTCCCTCTGTCTGTGTGGGTTTCCTCCGGGTGCTCTGGTTTCCTCCCACACTCCAAAGGTGTGCAGATTAGGTGGATTGGCCATGCTAAATTGCCCCTTAGTGTCCCAAGATGTGTAGGTTAGGTGGATTAGCTACGGTAAATGCGCTAGATTACTTTAAAGTTTAAAGTTTATTTATTAGTGTCACAAGTAGGCTTACATTAACACTGCAATGAAGTTACTGTGAAAATCCTCGAATCGCCACTCCAGTGCCTGTTTGGGTACACTGAGGGAGAATTTAGCATGAACAATGCGCCTAACCAGCACATCTTTTGAACTGTGGGAGGAAGCCAGAGCACCCAGAGGAAATCCACACAGACATGGAGAGAATGTACAGATACCGCACAGACAGTGACCCAAACCGGGAATTGAATCCGGGTCCCTGGCACTGTGTGGCAGCAGTGCTAACCACTGTGCCACCGTGCCGCCCATAGACTTACTGGGAGAGGGGCGAGGGTAAGGGGTGGGCCTGGGTGTGATGCCCTTTCAGAGAGTCAGTGCAGACTCGATGAGCTGAATGGCCCTCCTCCTGCGCTATAAGGATTCTGTGATTCCATGAAATACTGGAAGGAGAACACTTTGCACTGTTACTAGGAAAGGAACTAATTGGATAGCTCTATGAGAGCACAAGCACAAAGGGTCAAATGGTATCCTTCCGTGCTGTATCATTCTGTGATACTATGATTACACAATTACACCGATTCTATAAATAGCTCACAGAGCAGGCAATATGCCAATGTCAGAATAGAGCGCTCACTGCATTAAAATCTACATGACTTTGGACAGAAGCATTTAAAAACTCGCTTCAGCCAGTTGCATTTCTAAGCAAGGTTTACTGTTTCTGCAGCAGTGCTAACCATATCAAGGAGCAGACACAACAATTCCGGGAGAAGTCTATACCGAGATGGATTTTCTTTCTGCCAAAATCTCAAATGAGACGTTAATTAAGTCAGAAGTGGCACGGCGGTTCGAACGAGCTACTTGAATGCAGAAGCGTCTGCTGATTAACATACTGTGGAGTCGGCAAATCTAATTAGTCTGATTATGCAGCCATTGAAGAAATATTTTCACAAAGGCGTTGACACCTGGATAATCTCACTCCACCTTAAAATGTACAACAGTTGACTCAAAAGTAGCGGCAATAACCTGACATTTTCCTGCTCATATCAACTTGCAGTTCTGATAATTCAGCTTTCGTCCTGTGCGCAAATCTATGGTCTACCGCAATAGTACTGAAGACTTGCGCTCCAGAACAAGGGTGGCACGATGGCACAGTGGTTAGCACTGCTGCCTCACAGCGCCAGGGACCCTGGTTCAATTCCGGCCTCGGGTCACTGTCTGTGTGGAGTTTGCACCTTCTCCCCATGTCTGCGTGGGTTTCCTCCAGATGCTCCACTTTTCTCCCACAGTCCAAAGACGTGCGGGTTAGGTTGGTTGGCCATGCTAAATTGACCCTTGCTGTCAGCGGGGTAAATATTTGTGGTTACGGGATTAGGGCCTGGGTGGGATTGTGGTCGGTGCAGACTCGATGGGCCGAGTGGCCTCCTTCTGCACTGTAGGGGGTTCAATGAGGACGTCATCCGTGTACAACTGTACAGCAAGAAGGTGCTTATGAAAGATTGTCAGTCACCGTGGTTCGTAGGAAATGTATTCTGAAATGGATATTTTAATTCAGTGAGGACTGACTTGTGATGAAGGATATGAGCTTGGTCTCTTCAACAGCACCTTCTGAACCTGTGACCACCACCAACATGATCACGGGCAGCCAGAGTATGGGAACTCTTTTGTCCCTGTTTTAATCAATGCTGCAATGAGCATCAGCGAGCAAGTTATTGTGAAGCAAATCATACAATCCCTACAGTACTGAAGGAGGCCATTTGGCCCATCAAATCTGTACTGACCACAATCCCAGCCAGGCTCTATTCCCGTAACCCCACACATTTACCCTGCCAAATACTGTTGGATAGCATTGTCAATGGCTCCTTCCATCACTTCATTGATGATGTGGCGGTAATTGGCCAATTTGTATTTGTCCTGCTTATCGTATATAGGACATACCTGGATCATTTTCCACATTGTTGGGTGGATGCCAGTTTTGTAGCTGTGCTGGAACAGCTTGGCTAGGGGCATGGTATTTCTTCATAGAATCCCTACAGTGCAGAAGGAGGCCATTCGGCCCATCAAGTCTGCACTGACCACAATCCCACCCAGGCTCTATTCCCGTAACCCCACATATTTACCCCGCTGATGCTCTGACACTAGGGTCAATTTAGCATAGCCTATCAACCCACACACCTTTGGACTGTGGGAAGAAACTGGAGCACCCAGAGGAAACCCACGCAGACATGGGGAGAATGTGCAAACTCCACACAGACAGCGACCCGAGGCCAGAATTGAACCCAGGTCCCTGGGCGCTGTGAGGCAGCGGTGCTAACCACTGTGCCACCCTTGTCCTGGAGCACAAGTCTTCAGTACTATTGCCGGAATATCGTCAGAGCCTTTGCAGTATCTGGTCTTTAGCAATTTCTTGATATCATATGGAGTGAATTGAATTGGCTGAAGACTGGCATCTGTGAGGCTTGGGTCCTCCGGAGGAGGCCAAGATGGATCATCCACTCGGCACTTGTGGCTGAATTTGTTGCAGATGTTTCAGCCTCATCTTTTGCACTGATGTGCTGGGCTCCCCCAACATTAAGAATGGGGATATTTGTGGAGCCTCCTTCTCCAGGAAATTGCCCACCACCATTCATGACTGGATGTTGCAGGACTGCAGAGCTTAGATCTGATCCGTTGGTTGTGGGGTCACTTCGCTCTGTCTATTGCATGCTGCTTACGCTATTTGACATACAAGTAATCCTGTGTTGTAGCTTCCCCAGGATGACACCTCATTTTTATTAATAAACATTGAAACATAGAAAATTAGAGCAGGAGTAGGCCTTCAAACCTGTTCCGGCATTCAACATGATCATGGTTGATCCTCTATCTCAACACCATACTCCAGCACTCTCCCCATATCCCTCAACACCCTCACTATGCCCCATGCTGCTCTGGCACGCCCTTCTGCACTCTTAATTGAACCGGAGTTGATCCGCTGTCTTAGTTGGCGGTAGTGATAGAGTGGGCAATATGACATGCCATGAGGTAACCAATGGGGTTTGAGTACCATTCTGCTGCTGCTGATGGCCCACAGTGCCTCATGGTTGCCCAACCTTGGGTTGAACAAAGAACAAAGAAAATTACAACCTAGGAACAGGCCTTTCAGCCTCCAAGCCTGCACCGACTGTGCTGCCTGTCTGAACTAAAACCCCCTACCCTTCTGAGGACAATATCCCTCTATTCCCATCCTATTCGTGTGTTTGTCAAGATGCACCTTAAAAATTGCTGGATCTGTTCAAAATCTATCCCATTTAGCATGGTGGTAGTGCCCCATGATGTGACAGAGGGGGTCCTCAATGAGAATTCGGAACTTTATCCCCACAAGGACAATCCTTGTCATCACTCCTACCAATACTGTGATTGACGGATGCACCTTTGGCATGCAAACTGGTGAGGATGAGGTGGAATATGTTTTTCCCTCTTGTCAGTTCACCTTTAACAGTTGAGCAGCTATGTCCTTTCAGTCTCAGACAGCTTGGTGTGCGGTGGTGCTATCAAGCCACTTTCAATGTTGGGCATTGAAGAAAGGATTACACTCAGTGTCCTTGCCGCCCTCAGTGCTTCCTTCAAGTGGTGTTCAGCTTTGAGGAGCATCAGCGGAGGATGGGGGGGTGGGTGCGATACCTGGCAATCAGTAAGAGGTTTCTTTGCCCAGGGTTGACCTGATGACCAGAGTCGTTGACCCAGCCTGACCCGCTCTCTGTCGTGATGCCTAAGTCAATGCCAGGTGTCTGTCCAGTCTTATTGTTACGACAGTCCAAAGATGTGTAGGTTAGTTGGATTGGCCATGCCAAATTGCCCCTCAATGTCAGGGGGATTAGCAGGATAAATATGTGGGGTTACAAGGGTAGGGCCTGGGTTGGATTGTGGTCGGTGCAGACATGATTTGCCAAATGGCCTCCTTCTGCATTGTGGGGATTCTATGATTCTCTGAACTGAGAGGCATGCTGGGAAATTTCAGAGTCAACCACAATGCTGTGGGTCTGAGTCACATCTCGGCCCAATCATTTCTTGAACTAAATGGGTTTTTAACAACATTGGATTTCATGGTCATCATAATTCCAGATTTGCATTGATTGAATTCAAATCCCATGGTGGGATTTGAACCCCAGCCTCTGATGTCTCTGGATTAATTGTCCAATGACAATTCCACAACAATTCCATTTACCCCCATGTTGGGATGTGGAGCTTTGTAACACTTGTTGCCAATTATCAAGTTATAGCCAAATCTTAACCTGCAAGCTTCAATTGTTGTGGCACAGTGGTTAGCACTGCTGCCTCACAGCTCCAGGAACCCGGGTTCAGTTCCTGGTTTGGGTTACTGTCTGTGTGGAGTCTGCACGTTCTCCCCGTGTCTGCGTGGGTTTCCTCTGGGTTCTCCGGTTTCCTCCCACAGTCTGAAAGACGTGCTGGTTAGGTTCATTGGCCATGCGAAATTCTCTCTCAGTGTACCCGAACAGGCGCCGGAGTGTGGTGACTAGGGGATTTTCAGAGTAACTTCATTGCAGTGTTAATGTAAGCCTACTTGTGACACTAACAAATAAACTTAAACTTGCCACATGAGGCAAAAGACGAGTGACCGTGCATATAGAATTTGGGACATGAGACTACTTGAATGGGCCTGAGAGGTCAAATCCCTCTGTTTTCAGCATCTTTGCTTCTTACCATAGTTGAACTGGCTGTTTGTCTTCTCACAGTTAATAATGTTCAATCGATAGGGGATCCCAGCTTTCATGCCACTGAGCTTAAAGTAGAACCATTGGTGCTGAAGGTCCGTGTTGACATCGGCATTCAAAATCAAATCATATTCATATCTGGAGAGGAGTAAGAACAAAGAAAATTACAGCACAGGAACAGGCCCTTCAGCCCTCCAAGCCTGCACCGACCATGCTGCCCGACTGAACTAAAACCCCCTACCCTTCTGTATCCTTCTATTCCCATCCTATTCATGTATTTGTGCAGACGCCCCTTAAAACTCACTATCGTATCTGCTTCCATTATCTCCCCCGGCAACAGGTTCCAGGCACCCACGACCCTCTGTGTAAAAAACTTGCCTCGTACATCTCCTTTAAACCTTGCCCCTCGCACCTTAAACCTATGCCCCCTAGTAATTGACTCTTCCACCCTGGGAAAAAGTTTCTGACTATCCACTCTGTCCATGCCTCTCATAATCTTGTTGACTTCTATCAGGTCGTCCCTCAACCTCCATCATTCCAGTGAGAACAAACCAAGTTTCTCCAACTTCTCCTCGTAACTAATGTCCTCCATACCAGGCAACATCCTGGTAAATCTTTTCTGTACCCTCTCCAAAGCCTCCACATCCTTGACCAGAATTGAACACTATATTCCAAGTGCGGCCTAACTAAGGTCTATAAAGCTGCAACAGGACTTGCCAATTTTTAAACTCAATGCCCCAGCCAATGAAGACAAGCATGCCGTATGCCTTCTTGACTACCTTCTCCACTTGCGTTGCCACTTTCAGTGACCTGTGTACCTGTACACCCAGATCCCTCTGCCTATCAATACTCTTAAGGGTTCTGCCATTTCTGTATATTTCCTATATGTATTAGACCTTCCAAAATGCATTCCCTCACTTTTGTCTGGATTAAATGCCATCTGCCATTGCTCCGCCCAAGCCTCCAACCGATCTTTTTCCTGCTGTATCCTCCGATGGTCCTCATTGCTATCCGCAAATCCACCAACCTTTGTGTCATCCGCAAACTTACTAATCAAACCTGTTACATTTTCCTCCAAATCATTTATAAATATTACAAACAGCAAAGGTCCGAGCACTCATCCCTGAGGAATACCACTTGTCACAGCCCTCCATTCAGAAATGCTCCCTTCCACTGCTACCCTCTGTCTTCTATGACCGAGCCTGTTCTGTATCCACCTTGCCAGCTCACCTCTGATCCCATGCGACTTCACCTTCTGCACCAGTCTGCCATGAGGGACCTTGTCAAAGGCCTTACTGAAGTCCATGTAGACTGCCCTACCCTCATCAATCATCTTCGTCACTTCCTCGAAAAACTCAATCAAGTTAGTGAGACACGACCTCCCCTTCACAAAACCATGTTGCCCCTCGCTAATACGTCCACTTATTTCCAAGTGGGAGTAAATCCTGTCTCGAAGCATCCTCTCCAATAATTTCCCTACCACTGATGTAAGGCTCACCAGCCTGTAATTATCTGGATTATTCTTGCTACCCTTCTTAAACAAAGGAACAACATTGGCTATTCTCCAATCCTCTGGGACCTCTCTTGTAGCCAGTGAGGATACAAAGATTTCTCTCAAGGCCCCATCAATTTCCTCCCTCTCCTCTCTCAGTATGTTGGGGTATATCCCATCAGGCCCTGGGGACTTGTCTAACTTAATGCAGAACCCCAATACCTTCTCCTTTTTGATCTCAACATGACTCAAACTATCTACACACCCTTTCCCAAACTCATCATCCACCAAGTCCTTCTCTTTGGTGAATATTGACGCAAAGTACTCATTTAATACCTTGCCCATTTCCTCTGGCTCTATGTATAGATCCCCTCCCCTGTCCTTGAGTGGGCCAACCCTCTCCCTGGCTACCCTCTTGCTCTTTATATATGCATAAAAAGTCTTGGGATTTTCCTTAATCCTGCTGGCCAATGATCTTTTGTGACCCCGTTAGAAATCAGACTAAATTGGAGTAGGAGTAGTCCCTAATGTGGCGAGAGCCTCCCTTGTCATTCAATGAGATCATGCTTGTTCCTCTACCTGATCTCCATCTTCACGTCCAGTCTTCATGTCTCTTGAATTCAAAAATCTACTGATCTCGGCATTGACGACACTCAGGAACTCAATATCCATAACTCACTGGGGTAACAAATTTCAAAGATTCATAACCCTCTAAGTAATGAAATCTTTCCTCCCCAATCCAAAATGTCCACTCATTTGTCCAGAGACTGTGCTCTCCAACCAAGAAAATCTACCCATCTGGATGGAATCATGGCCCAATGGCTTTTCATGACCCAGAACAAAGCAGCCCGCTGGATTGGCATTCCATCCACCACCTTAAACATTCACTCCCCACCAGCGGTGCACAGTGATAAGAGTGTGCACCATCTCCAAGATGCACTGCGGGAACTCACCAAGACTTCTTAGACAGCACCTCCCAAATCCATAATCTCTACCAACTAGAAGGGCAAGGGCAGCAGGTGCATGTGAACACCATCACCTGCAAGTTCCCCTCCAAGCCACTCACCATCCTGACTTGGAAATAAATCACCCTTCCTTCACTGTCGCTGGTTCAAAATCCTGGAACTCCCTGCCTAACACACTGTGGATGTCCCTACACTGCGTGAGCTGCAGTGGTTCAAGAGAGCAGCTCACTGCCACCTTCTCAAGGGCAATATGGGATGAACAATAATGGTGGCCTAGCCAGCAATATCTACATCTCATGAATGAATACATTTTTTAAAAACACTGGATATCTCAAAAGGCTTTTACGGTCAATTAAGTGCTTATGAAGGGTCATCGCTGTTCTAATGTAGGATTTGCAGCAACCAATTCACACGCAGCAAACTCCCCCAAACAGCAAAGTGATCATGACCAGATCTTCCATTTGTTGTGCTGTCGGTGGAGAAGAAATTGGCCAGGACTCCAAGGAAAACTCCCCCCAGCCCTCAAATGGGCTGCTTTGTCCAGGATCATGTCAAGATTCTTGAGTGTTGTTGGAACCGCACCCATCCAGGCAAGTGGATTCCATCACACTCCTGACTCGTGCCTTGTAGATGGTGGATAGGCTTTGGGGAGTCAGGAGGTGAGTTACTCGCCACAGTATTCCTAGCCTCTGACCTGCTCTTGTAGCCACTGTGTTTATGTGGTGAGTCCAGTTGAGTTTCTGGTCAATGGCAACCCCAAGGATGTTGACAGTGGGGGATTCAGCGATGGTAACACCATTGAATGTCAAGGGGCGGTGGTCAGATTGTCTCTTATTGGTGATGGTTATTGTTCTACATACACCACACAACATGGTGCCCTGCTTCACACTTACTTGCGAATCTGAATAGCTTTCCGAAGATTGCCTGACTCAAAGTTTGAGTTGAACTTGAGAGAAACATCGTCCGCTGATGTCACCAGTGAAGGGCTGCAAGAAAAAATAACATTTACTGGAATAATACTTGAACCCAATTTTAAAATCAATAGGACGCACCCAAGCACATATCATCAAATAGCCTATTTAAAAAAACGAGTAGATGTCAGACTCAGGGTAGAAATTTTACATCCTGGTTCATCACACTATTGTGGAAGCAATGGAGGTTTTAAAGAATTTCAGTTGAAACAAAAGGTATTTATTACACTGCAAATATTTCCCACGTCTCTGCTAGTTTCCATTTATTTTTTATTAATACTTTCATGCAATGTGGTTGACTGGGTAAGGATGGCAGATTTCCTTCCCTAAAGGACATTAGTGAACCAGATGAGTTTTTATGACAATTGGCGATAGTTTCATGGTCATTATTACTAGCGACTAGTTTTCAATGACAGATTTTATGAATTGAATTAACATTCTACCAGAGCTGCCATAGTGGGATTTGAACCTGTGCAAACCCCACCACACCACCCGCCTCCACTGTCTGCTACCCACCCCCCCCCCCCCCCCTCCGCACCCTCCACCCCATAGATGTTCAGCCAAATTCCTAAGTTATCAAATTTAAAGGCAATCCCAAGGCATCTCTTGTGCTGCTTACTCCGACAAGAAGCCAATTCTGTAGCATTTACTGAACATTAAAGGATAAAAGGAAGCTGATTTGCATCGTTTGCCCCACCGATTGAGGACACCATTGAAGCAAGATGGGGGTGGGGGTGAGGGGTGGTGATGTTTGGCAGGGATGGGGGGGGGCGGTCACTGGGGGCCTTAGGGGTTCATACAAACACACAAAGAGACTTGAGAAATTGGGGGTTATTTTCATCAGAGGACGGTTCAGCGGTTGGCAATCCTTTTCCGTTCGTCCATTTCATGCTCTTGTCTGGAGCACTGCTTCAGCAAAATGCTCAAATGCGCCAGACTCAGAAAGTTTTGAGAACCATTTTCTGGGATTCAAGTGAAGCATCGTGCATGCGGTCTGAAATGGGCTGACTCACCTTCCAATATCAAAAACGACCTTGTTCAGAAGATCCCCAGAGTTGACTAAACGTTGGATATCTTCAAATATTTTATCCCTGGAACCAAAGATAGGTACCAAGTTTGAAAATCGCCTCAGCACGAGCCATTAAAAACTTGCTTTTATTAACTCTGGCTACCACGGCCAGGAATTCAAGATCGGGTGTTCGAAAACTGGGAGAAGGATATTCCTGGTAATTATCGACCAGTCAGTTTAACATCAATGGTTGGAAAGCTTTTTGAAACAATGATCCAGGAGAAAGTTAACAGACAAGCATGGACTTATAAAGAAAAGACAGCATAGATTTGAAGCATAGAATCCTCACAGTGCAGATGAGGCCATCCTGCCCATCGAGTCTGCACTAACTCTCTAACAGAGAGAGTATCTTATCCAGTCCCTCTCCCGTGCCCTATCCATGATGTGGAGATGTTGGCATTGGACTGGGCTGGGCACATTAAAAAGTCTCACAACACCAGATTAAAGTCCAACAGGTTCATTTGGAATCACGAGCTTTCGGAGCGCTGCTCCTTCATCAGGTGAGCACCTGAAGAAGGAGCAGTTGATGAAGGACCAGTTTTCCAAAAGCTGATGATTCCAAATAAACCTGTTGGACTTTAACTTGGTGTTGTGAGACATCTTACTGTGCCCTATCCATGTAACCCCATACATTTACCATGGCTAATCCACATAACATACATACCTTTGTACTGTGGGAGGAAACTGGAGCAACCGGAGGGAACCCATACAAACACAGGGAGAACATGCAAACTCCGCACAGGCAGTCACCCAAAGCTGGAATTGAACCCAGGTCCCTGGAGCTGTGAGGCAGGAATGCTAACCACTGTGCCACCGTGTCACCCTTTGTTAAGGACAAATTATGTTTGACCAATTTTGTTGAGGTTTCAATGAGGTAACAGGGAGGTTGGATAGGAGCAGTGCAATCAATGTCGTGTATATGAACTTTCAAAGGGTTTTCAATAAAGTACCACATGTTAGGCTTGTTAGAAACACTGAAGCACAGAGGATAAAGGGGCAGTAGCTGCCCTAGCAGACAGTCAATAGATAGTTGTTAGACAAATGAATCAAAGATTAGTGGGGGTACTTGGACATCTTGGGCGGGATTTTCCGGCCGCATTCGCCCCAAAACCAAAGAATCCCGCCCGAGGTCGATGGGCCGAATGGCCTCTTTCTGTACTGTAGGGTTTCTATGATTTCTATGATTTCTATGAATCTTTACATGATTCCCGTGGCAGGTGGGACGGTAAAATTCTCCCCATTGAATTCGAAACACAACTAAATCAACCATGATCTTATTGAATAGCAGAGCAGGCTCGAGGGGCTGAATGGTCTACTCCTACTCCTGTGTTGAATGTCCGTATGGATGAAAATTTAGCAAAGGGATAGAAAACAAAGGGTGGAATTTTCCCAAAATAATTCTATGGGGGGATATTTTCCCGTCCCTCCCGCCGTGGGAATTGTCCAGAGCTCGCTAAACAGATTTATTTATTTATTTAAACAGATGAATATTTACAAGAGTCTCAAGCCCTCCCCAGTTGCAAGGTTGGCCACGTCATAAAAAATGGCCCAGCAAGATTGTGGCCTACCGGGTGCAAATCGGATTTTTCTCTCCTACCGAAATTTCCCGCCCGGCTACGCCACTCAACCAGCGCAGCGCGGCAGGAAAATCGTGCCCAAAGAGTTTGTGCTCGAAGGTTGTTTTGTTGCAAGGAGATGTGGGGTGGAATTCCCCAAAGTTCATTACTGGGCGCCCTTCTGTTTTCAATATTTATTAATGATTGGTGCAGCACGGTAGCACAGTGCTGCCTCACAGCTCCAGCAACCTGGGTTCGATTCTCGGCTTGGGTCACTGTCTGTGTGGAGTTTGCACATTCTCCCTGTGTCTGCGTGGGTTTCCTCCCATAGTCCAAAGATGTACAGGTTAGGTTGATTGGCCATGCTAAATTGCTCCTTAGCGTCCCAGGATGCGTAGGTTCGAGGGATTAGCGGGATACATACATGGGGCTATGGGGATAGGGACTGGGTGGGATTGTTGTCGGTGCAGACTCGATGGGCCGAATGGCCTACTTCTGCACTGTAGGGATTCTATGATTCGGACCTGAGGGTGCAGGTGCAAGTTAGAAATTTTGCAGATGACAAAGCCAGAATTGTGGTTTGACAAAAAAAACCATAAGACTTCAAGAGGACATGGAAGAGGCCCATCATCTGAACAAGTCATTGTTAAATTAATCTGATGATACATTTACTGAGTTAACAAAGCATCAATTCAGCCAGTCTATTCCATTGACTGGCTGCTCTCCTGGGTAATAGATAATCATGAGGAGATCCACTTTCAGGCTCAATCTGGTGTGCCCGATTTCCAGCAGCAGTGAGTCCCTTCTACTATGTAAAACTGCACGGACACTGAGAAAATGGATATCGCTGGAGCAAGTAGACCCAGGAGGAGCTTGGCCAAACTTGTTGTCAGGACCTGCCTGCTCGTGGGAGGGTTTACCAGGGGCTGGGGGGGGTGGGGGGCTGGGGGGCGGGGGGGGGATGGTGAATATGAGCCAATCATGGACTGTTGCTGTCAGAGAAATGAGCCAATCAGAAAGTGTATACATGGCAGGGCAGGAAGCAGAGACCTAATTAAGAAGGTCATTCATTAAACTCAAGGCCATTTCTGCAGCCGGACATAGAAAGGGGCTGGCTGGTCAGTTATCTGAACACAGAATGGACAAGGATTAATTGATCATTGTGGTAAACCACTGTTAGCTTATTACCTGTATATGTGACAAGCCTGGACACATCCCTGCCGGCCCTACCCGAGACTCCTCCCCCCCCCCTGGTCCAGGTATAAAGGCGACTGCTCCCCACCCCCCTGCTTCAGTCTGGACCAGTTCATCGGCATGCGTGTGCTCCAAGTCTTTTGCGAATAAAAGCCTTTTGTTCTTGCATACAAACTAGTCTTTGCTCGATTGATGGTGCATCAATCATCCAATCCAGTCTGTTTCTCAAGTAAACCAAGTAACAAAAGCAAAGGCTGAGCAGTCATTGGTATAGATATTATCGAACTGTCTGAGATTGAAATCAAACAATAAAGTGCAGCTGTTTTGGGCAAACTTTGGGGTTTGGGTCATTGACATGCAGAGTGAACCTCCGAACCCAGGTGGGAGGAACAGCTGACAATATAAATGCAAGCCTTTTTTTTCCGTTCCATCTCCACTTGCTCTTGGTGGTTGGTGCCACATAAGACCAGCCACACTGCTGCCCTCAAACTGACCTGTCAATTCCCTGTTCGTGGTGTAGCCACTTCAGTTCAGTCCATGTGACATCAGGAAACAGTTATGTGCACAGTAAAGGCAACAAACACTGACAACATCCCAGAAAGAGTGCTGAAGACTTGCGCTCCAGAACATCTATCAATCAAATGCACTGCAGGAACATGATGAGGTTGCTTTGGCAACTCCTAAATCCCACAAGCTGTACTGCTCTGAAGGGCAAGGTTAGCGGATGCACAGAAACATCTTTTCCTCCAAATCAGGATGGCACGGTGGCACAGTGGTTAGCACCGCTGCCTCACAGCGCCAGGGACCCGGGTTCGATTCCCAGATTGGGTCACTGTCTGCGTGAAGTCTGCACGTCCTCCCCATGTCTGCGTGGGTTTCCTCCGGGTGCTCTGGTTTCCTCCCACAGTCCGAAAGACGTGCAGATTAGATACATTAGCCATGCTAAATTCTCCCTCAGTTTACCAGAACAGGTGCTGAAGTGTGGCAACTCAGGGATTTTCACAGTAACTTCACTGCAGTGTTAATGTAGGCCTACTTGTGACACTAATAAATAAAATTTAAAGCTTTATAGGATATCCTGGCTTGCAGACACCTCGTCATTCCTTCGTTGTCAAAGTCCTGGAGCCACCCTCCACACTGGATGGGTTGATGTTCAGTGAGGGGTCTATATCTGATGTAACACCACCCACCCCACTCACCTCAACTGTCTGCTCCTCCTCTGATTGGGAGTTGTGAGTCAGACTAATGTCCTGTCCGCGTGAATTGGAATTTTTGTTACTGAAATGAATCCAGGGCATGATCTGCTGGATGGAGAAGCAATGGGAATGAATGGGCTGCACCCCTAGGGACAGAGGAAGTCACTCGGTGTCATTCCTAATGGACTGTTTGTGAGTAGTTATTGCAGCTCAGCCGTGGCTGAGACTAGATTGAATGACACTCAAGGGTCAGTGGATTGAATAACCTCATATCAACAGCACTTAAAGAGCGAAAGAAACATAAAACACTTCATGATGGGGGCGGCACAGTGGTTAGCACTGCTGCCTCACAGCACCAGGGACCCGGGTTCAATTCCCGGCTTGGGTCACTGTCTGTGCGGAGTTTGCACGTTCTCCCCGTGTCTGCGTGGGTTTCCTTTGGGTTTCCTCTCATAGTCCGAAAGACGTGCTGGTTAGGGTGCATTGGCCATGCTGAATCCTCCCTCAGTGTACCCGAACAGGTGCCGGAGTGTGGCGACTAGGGGATTTTCACAGTAACTTCATTGCAGTGTTAATGTAAGCCTTACTTGTGATACTAATAAATAAACTTTAATATTAAGTCTTTACCTCTGATGTCCACACCACTGCCCAGTCATTGGCTCCTGATAGAGTGGGGCAGTGTGACCCCAGTAATCTGGAAATGCCAGTGTTTGGTAATCGGTGACTGATTTTGTTTTCTCTGCCATAATGGTGTAAACATATGGATCATGGAATGGAATCATTTCCCTGCGCATTTCAGAAAGCTTCCTCTTAGTATCCTGAGGTCTATACTCCCTCCCGATGGTCCGGCTTTGACTCAGGAACCCAGTGCTTTTGTCACCAGCCATACTTTGTCCTCGGATATTCCGCACCTCTTGTAAGTGTGTGCTTAATTTTGCCGAATCTGCGCCGGACCGCAGCCTATTCCAATTCGCTTCCTTAATTTGATGTTTTGAAGGGTTCAAAGTGCACCCATGGCTTGGCTGTACAAGATGTCGGCTCGAACTTTGGACGGGAGCACAACCACTCTTTATCAATAGTTTGGGCCCACTTTCCTCTTCACTGTCGGACAAACCAAAAGCCACTTGACGGGTTCCTCTGGGCCCGAGCGGGTTGTTTGGCATTGGGGCATCTTCTTCAATGACATCTTCTCGCCACTCTCTGGGCGTCTTGTGCCTCCGAGGTCCTGGGGTTGTGAAGAAGGTTGGTAATGGCACACTCTCCTGGCCGCTACTCTGTTCATCCGCCAACTGCTGGGGGAAACAAAATTAGGCGATAATTACTAAGATGCACCTGTGAGAATGAGGAGAATGTTAAGAAAAAGGGTAAAAGCAAATTACTGCGGATGCTGGAATCTGAAACCAAAAGAGAAAATGTTGGAAAAACTCAGCAGGTCTGGCAGCATCTGTAAGGGGAGAAAAGAGCTGATGTTTCGAGTCCAGATGACCCTTTGTGAAAGCTTTGACAATCTCCTTATAGATGCTGCCAGGCCTGCAGAGGTTTTCCAGCATTTTCTCTGAAGAAAAGGGGTTATTGAAGTGGGATTTACTGATGCATCCCACAATATCCTGGACATTCAGAATTTAGATCACATCACGGTGGCACAAGTGGTTAGCACTGCTGCCTCACAGCGCCAGGGACCTGGGTTCGATTCCGGCCTCAGATGACTGCGTGGAAGTTTGCACGTTCCCCCGGGTCCGCGGGGGTTTCCTCCAGATGCTCCGGTTTCTTCCCACACTCCAAAGATGTGCGGGTTAGGTGGATTGGCCATGCCAAACTGCCCCTTAGTGTCAGGGGGACTAGCAGGGTAAATACATGGAGCTAGGGCCTGGGGTGGGATTGTAGTCGGTGCAGACTTGATAGGCTGAATGGCCTCCTTCTGCACTGCAGAGATTCTATGATTCTATGATTCTTCCTCTAATACACCTTTTTACCTAGTTTCCCATTCGATGGGATATAATTGCTTCTAGCTTCAACACCCCCTGTGAAAAAAAGCAACCCATACTTCACCAATGATTAAAGAATTTTTCCTGACCTGTATATTCAATGCAGAGTTAAATATTTACAGACAGGAGATGATAAATAATTGTTTTTAACTAACCAGGGACAGTTACTCTGAAGTATCTGTTGCAGAAACATCATCGCGGTGACTTAATTGTTTGTATAAGAAATTGTCAGTAAAATATTATTGAACTTTCTTCATTGCATTTAATCTAATTAATTGTGATTAATGGACCTCACACTTGTGCTGTTTGGAATCATTATAAAGCAGTATAGCTAGCATTTAATTTAAGAATAAATGTTTTTTCAGCCAACAGTGCAACTAATCAGCAGAAATATTGAAATGAATTTGACAGTATTCTCATCACAGATCCCCCCTCGGACTAATTAATTTCAAACTCAGTGACATTTTGCTCAGACAGATTCCTGGATCATTCATTAATCTGAAAATAAAGTTTCGAGATCTCACACTTCCCCGACATTACCATTTCCACGTTAAAGAGAAATGGCATTGGTTGCAGAGTGGTATCATGGCAACAATCTTCCGCAGGCCATTCCTCCCTGTTACAATTGTAATTGCTGGGCCTCTGACGGAAATCTTTGTCTCTTCGTTGGACACAGGTGAGGTCCCTGAGGATTGGAGGATAGCGAATGTGGTACCATTATTTAAGAAGGGTAGCAGGGATAACCCGGATAATTATAGGCCAGTGAGCTTGACGTCCGTGGTAGGGAAGTTGTTGGAGAGGATTCTTAGAGACAGGATGTATGCGCATTTAGAACGGAACAATCTCATTAGTGACAGACAGCATGGTTTTGTAAGAGGGAGGTCGTGCCTTGCAAATTTGGTGGAGTTTTTTGAGGAAGTGACAAAAATAGTTGACGAAGGAAAGGCCATGGATGTCGTCTGTATGGATTTCAGTAAGGCATTTGACAAAATCCCTCATGGCAGGTTGGTTAAGAAGGTTAAGGCTCATGGGATACAAGGAGAGGTGGCTAGATGGGTAGAAAACTGGCTTGGCCACAGGAGACAGAGGGTAGCAGTCGAAGGGTCTTTTTCCGGCTGGAGGTCTGTGACCAGTGGTGTTCCGCAGGGCTCTGTACTGGGACCTCTGCTATTTGTGATGTATATAAATGATTTGGAAGAAGGTGTAACTGGTGTTATCAGCAAGTTTGTGGATGACACGAAGATGGCTGGACTTGCGGATAATGATGAAGATTGTCGGACAATACAGCAGGATATAGATAGGCTGGAAAATTGGGCGGAGAAATGGCAGATGGAATTTAATCCAGATAAATGCGAAGTGATGCATTTTGGAAGAACTAATGTAGGGGGGAGTTATACAATAAATGGCAGAGCCATCAAGAGTATAGAAACACAGAGGGACCTAGGTGTGCAAGTCCACAAATCCTTGAAGGTGGCAGCACAGGTGGAGAAGGTGGTGAAGAAGGCATATGGTATGCTTGCCTTTATAGGACAGGGTATAGAGTATAAAAGCTGGAGTCTGATGTTGCAGCTGTATAGAACGCTGGTTAGGCCACATTTGGAGTACTGCGTCCAGTTCTGGTCGCCGCACTACCAGAAGGACATGGAGGCGTTAGAGAGAGTGCAGAGAAGGTTTACCAGGACATTGCCTGGTATGGAGGGTCTTAGCTATGAGGAGAGATTGGGTAAACTGGGGTTGTTCTCCCTGGAAAGACGGAGAATGAGGGGAGGCCTAATAGAGGTGTATAAAATTATGAAGGGGATAGATAGGGTGAACAGTGGGAAGCTTTTTCCCAGGTCGGAGGTGACGATCATGAGGGGTCACGGGCTCAAGGTGAGAGGGGCGACGTATAACTCAGATATCAGAGGGACGTTTTTTACACAGAGAGTGGTGGGGGCCTGGAATGCGCTGCCAAGTAGGGTGGTGGAGGCAGACACGTTGGCATCATTTAAGACTTACCTGGATAGTCACATGAGCAGTCTGGGAATGGAGGGATACAAACGATTGGTCGAGTTGGACCAATGAGAGGCACAGGCTTGGAGGGCCGAAGGGCCTGTTTCCTGTGCTGTACTGTTCTTTGTTCTTTGTTCTTTGTTGCTTCCCCCCCGAACATCCACCCACCCCCCTCCCCTCTAAGGTAAGGGGCAAGAGACAATTCCGAATTCTTCATTTCCAAGCAATTTCAGCCCTGAGTAGGATTGTGAAACTTACACCGAGAAGGTTGGTCCATTCAAGTGCGAAGCAGTCTTGGGATTTCAACCGTTAAGCTACATTTTCTGCCAACACAACCTTGATTTCTTCCTCGTAGGATTTCTATGGTCCACGGTGACATTTCTAGCATGAGTCAGCCAGCAGAGTACAGTCAACAGGGCAATTCGTATCTTGCTCGCTGGAGTCAAACGGTACATCTCTCTTCCTATAGACCCGAGGGAACAATGAATGCAAGCTGGAAGCTCCTTCCGCAGGTTCATTCTCCACGATGTGATTGATGGCACATTTATATTTGTGCTTGCTCAGCACACAGTGTCCCACATGTGAATCGCAAGGGCGTTTAGCCAGCTAATGACCATCATCACAAAACAATACAGGCGAACTTTGGATTTCCTGTCAATGCGGAAGATGTCTTCATTCAAAATCAGCATTTACATTATTAATTCCTAACAACCAGAAATGAGCTGGGTTGTTCTTGTTCGATAAGGAATAGTTGCTGCTGCTCTGGGACAGGGCTCCCTGTGTCTTCCTCACGATTCAGTGGAATACAACGATATCAATTACAACAGGTCCCTGGGGCTGAGTCACAATTCTGGGATTGGGATGACTTCCACTGCAACCCTCACCAGTTTTTACATATACACGATCGAAGTCATCCTTTCCGGATGTATCACAGCTTGGTATGACTCCTGCTCTGGCTAAGACTGCAAGAAACTACAAAGGGTTGTGAATGAAGCCCAGTCCATCACACAAGCCAGCCTCCCACCCATTGACTCTGTCTACACTTCTCACTGCCTCGGCAAAGCAGCCAGCATAATCAAGGACCCCATGCACCCCAGACATACTGTCTTCCACCATCTTCCATTGGGAAAAAAATCAGAAGTCTGAGGTCATGTACCAATTGACTCAAGAACAGCTTCTTCCCAGCTGCCATTAGACTTTTGACCTTATATTAAGCTGATCTCTCTCTACACCCTAGCTATGACTGTAACACTATATTCTGCACTCTCTCCTTTCATTCTTCCCTATGTACTCTATGAATGGTATGTTTGTCTGTATCGCGCGCAAGAAACAATACTTTTCACTGTATCGCAATACATGTGTCAAGAATAAATCAAATCAAATAAAAAATCAGTTCCTGACCTTCTTGCCTAAGGCCCAACAGGATTTCTGAATGGCCAGGTTGTGCGTTCACCATTCAGTTAAGGATGAGAGGAGTACTCCTGAGGCTTCAGGTTCAATGGAAGACCCATAAGCCTTGAGAGATCAGCAGCCCCACAGTCAGAGGTTGGAGTTGCCAATGTAGGGGAGAGAGAGAGAGAGAGAGAGGGTGCCTCAAGATAGTGGTGCCCCCTGAAGGCATCTTAATAAAGGTCCAAATTAATCTGGCCACAGCTGCCAAGCTGCTAATATGGAGGGGATTGCATCCATAGTTTTGTTTTAAGTTTAAAGTTTATTTATTAGTCACAAGTAGGCTTACATTAACACTGCAATGAAGTTACTTTGAAAATCCCCTCGTCACCACACTCCGGCACCTATTTGGGTACATTGAGGGAGAATTTAGCATGGCCAATGCACTTAACCAGCATGTCTTACGGACTGTGGGAGAAAACCGGAGCACCCGGAGGAAACCCACGCAGACACGGGGAGAACGTGCAGACTCCGCACGGGAATCGAATCCGGGTCCCTGGTGCTATGAGGCAGCAGTGCAAACCACTGTGCCACCGTGCCGCCCACCATGCCGTCTTCAGCCTGTGGCTAAAGTTGTGACATTTTAGTACATCGGGGCCAACTGGAAAATCCCAGGGAGCCTCAGGACATTGGCCTTATTTGGCCCTTTTGGAGCGGCACGGTGGCACAGTGGCTAGCACTGCTGCCTCACAGCGCCAGAGACCCGGGTTCAATTCCCAGCTTGGGTCACTCTCTGTGCAGAGTCTGCATGTTCTCCCCGTGTCTGTGTGGGTTTCCTCTGGGTGCTCTGGTTTCCTCCCACAGTCCGAAAGATGTGCTGGTTAGGGTGCATTGACCATGCTAAATTCTCCCTCAGTGTACCCGAACAGGCGCCGGAATATGGCGACCAAGGAATTTTCACAGTAACTTCATTGCAGTGTTACGTAAGCCTACTTGTGACACTAATAAATAAACTCTAAACTTTAATTATCTTATTGGGTTACCATTTGTGAGCTGTCACCACCCCTGAGCCGACATGTTCCAAATTTGTTCACTGACGGAGGCATGAAGGCCTCTGAAGGAAGATTGTGGCCTCGCCCATCTCAAGTCCCACCTCCTTTGGAAACCAGCCCACTGTGCATCAGGATGCAGATTAGCTGAAACAAAACCTGCACTTCCTGAACCAGTCAGGTGGCACCTTGCTGACAGAATCATCATTATAGGCCGCATTCTGCAATGATATAACCACTGAAAGAGGTGTGCGTCCAAAAAAGAACAGGAGTCAGGATGTCTCAGACTGGAAAACATTCCTTCGAAACCCAGAGAAGCAGCAACGCAACAGTTATCAATTAGAATAGAACAAAGAACAAAACAATTACAGCATAGGAACAGGCCCTTCAGCCCTCCAAGCCTGCATCGACCATGCTGCCCGTCTGAACTAAAAACCCCTACCCTTCCGGGGACAATTTACCTCCATTCCCATCCTATTCATGTATTTGACAAGACGCCCCTTAAAAGTCACTATCGTATCTGTTTCCACTACCTCCCTCGGCAGCAAGTTCCAGGCACCCACCACCCTCTGTATAAAAAACGTGCCTTGTACATCTCCTTTAAACCTTGCCCCTTGCACTTTAAACCTATGTCCTCAAGTAATTGACTCTTCCACCCTGGGAAAAAGCTTCTGACTATCCACTCTATCCATGCCTCTCATAATCTTGTAAACTTCTATCAGGTCGCCCCTCAACCTCTGTCATTCCAGTGAGAACAAACCAAGTTTCTCCAACCTCTCCTCTTAGCTAATGTCCTCCATACCAGGCAACATCCTGGTAAATCTTTTCTGTACCCTCTCCAAAGCCTCCACGTCCTTAAGCTATATATCTAGTGAATATCTACTCACGAGAATTTGACTGAGGAAATATTCTCCAGGAAACCACATTCTTTTGAATATCCACACCATTTCCATCTCTTCCATCGAATTGTAGCATCACAGAACGGCTCCAGTATAGAAAGAGGCCATTCAGTATGTCGAGTTCATACTGACCTTCTGCAAGAGAACTTTGATAGTCCCACTGTATCCTGAAGGTATTTCCTTTCCGATGCCTGTCGAATTCCTTTCGAAAACCATGATTAAAATGGCCTCCACCCTTTCAGGCAGCACATTCCAGATCCTAACCACTCGTTGCTTCTTCACATCACCTTTGCCCCTCTAGACAATGCTGCAGTCAAAGGGCATTTGGGGGTCGGTTGGCTGGTTTGTGATGTGGAGCGTTGCCAACAGTGTGGATCGAATTCCCATCCCGGCTGAGGTTCTTCGTGAAGATCCCCGTCTTCTCAACCTTCCCCCTCGCCTGAGGTGCGGTGACCCTCAGGCCGCGGTAGTTAGGGGACGGCAATTTCAGAAACAGAGATCAGTTGAAAGCTGCATCTTCTGTGCCCAAATCATTTGCTGTACAAAAACTGAAGCATTGCCTGCTCAAGCTGTGTACTCCTATCACTGTACACACATTTTGTATTCGCCGATCTCACCTAATCTTGCACACTTTCCATCCCTGGGGAGGGAGGATATGAGGTGACTGACTGAGAATTTCCTGAGGTTGCAGTGTCTCTCAGTTTGTGTAAACACAGATCCCCAGATAGAGCTTCTCAGACCAAGATAGCTTGGTCCTGCAGGAGTCCAGACTCCTGTGTGTTGATAGAGTCAGCGTCGTGTGGCAACTCCCCCTCCCCTCCTCGCCCCCACCTACACCCGCACTCCCCCACCACTCAGTCTGACAGCACCAATTGCAGGCCGAGGCTGTTTAAACTCCTGGTCCTTATACATCCCTCCAGCTGTCCAATAGGCGCAATTGACAGATGGTTACAATCCCCTCACCTAATGGCCTCCCATCGACTGAGAGATCGGTGTCAGGAAAGATGTCACAGCGGGAAATTTGGAGGATAACCCAAGGCAGGAAGTCTTCGTAATGGAATCCAGAGAGCAGCTGCAACTAAATAATCACCTGATCCTATTCACTTTGTAGAATCCCTACAGTGCAGAAGGAGGCCTTTTGGCCCATCGATTCCCTTAACCCCACATATTTACGCGGCTAACCCTGACTGTAGGGTCAATTTAGCATGACCAATCAAACTAACTCACACATCTTTCGGACTGTGGGAGGAAGGCGGAACGCCCAGAGGGAACGCACGCAGACACGGGGAGAACGTGCAGATTCCGCACAGACAGTGAACTAGGCCAGAATTGGACCCAGGCCTCTGTGAGGCAGCAGTGCTAACCACTGTGCCACCGTGCTCATCCAAACTTAAAATGACTCCAATCGGCTTGCGTATATGAAACCAAAAACAGGAATAATAAAATCCCAGCGGAATGGCTAATTGGGTCATTGCTTTTTTAAGTGGCCCCACTCCCTCACCAACCACCCCCCCCTCCCTCCCTCCCCCACCCCCACATCGGAGGAATGTGAAAATTCTACCTCTGTCACGCCTCCTATAATTTATTCCACACTCATAAAATAATCAGATCTTAACGGAGAGCTCTGAGCAATGGAACGCCTAGAATCTAAGCTCGGAATTGAAAAGATGTCATACAGCGACAGGCGAGCATGTATTTTATAACATTTTGAAGCTCTCGATTTGATTTAAACCCTGGGGTACACCCAGCGAATTTCCCCTGGGGCTGCCGACGGATCCCTTTGAATTGAGTTTATCTCAGTTTTGTACACACAGCAGCTCATCGCCTGCCGCACCTCACGCCTCTGGGCAGCTGCGACTGTGCAGCGTAACAACTAAAGACGTCATTGTTGTACAACGAAAGGGAAATGTTTCATCGTGATGCTTAACAGTCGCAGTGTCAAGAGACCGTTTAATTTGATACTTGATAAGTTAAAAGAAAAAGAAAACCTCTAAAGAATGGCATGTATCCTTAACGAAGATAGAACTAACAGAGAGCATATTAGAAATTATGAATAAATGAAGGATGCACTTGGGCTGCTAAAATAGGATAAGGCACCAGGTCCAGATGAGTGAATAAGGAAGGTTGTGGTGAATTAAATTAGTCACATCTTGAATTTTATTGAAAACAGAAACAATGAGGAATTCATAAACAGTGCAAAAGGCAACCATCTCCAATTTCCCCTCGCTGTGCGCAACAACTTGCACTGTGCAGTCCTTTTAAGATTACACACTTTTTTCTTCATTCATTCGTTAGATGAGGCCATTGCTGGGAGCTGCCCATCCCTAATTGCCCTTGAACTGAGTAGCTTGCTCTACTTGCTGAGTAGACCATTACAGAGTCAAACACCTTACTGTGGATCTGGAGTCACATGTAGACCAGACCAGACCCAAGTCCAGAATCATAGAATCCCTACAGTGCAGGAGGAAGCCATTCGGCCCATTGAATCTGCACCGACCAGAATCCCATCCAAGGCCTATCCCCATCACCATACTTATTTAACCTACTAACCTCCTGACACTAAGGGTCAATTTTAGCATGGTCAATCAACCTAACGCGCGCATCTTTGGACCCGGAGGAAACCCACGCAGACATGGGGAGAATGTGCAAACTCCACACAGACAGTGACCCAAGCTGGGAATCGAACCCGGGTCCCAGACGCTGTGAGGCAGCAGTGCTAACCACTGTGCCGCCGTGCTGCCCAGGCTTTAGTGTAACAGATGGGGATTTTTCCGACAATGGTTTCATTGTCACCATTAGGCTTTTAATTCTAGATTTTTATTGAATTCAATTTCAATCCACCATGGTGGGATTCGAACCCATGCCCCCAGAGCATAACCCTGGATCTCTGGGTTACTAGTCCAGTGAAAATGCCACTGTGCTACCACCTCACCTTCTTAGAGGGGCCTTTGCCCTTTTGTCCCCCATTCCCCACATTTCTAAATGCTGTGCGGCCACACACAAGCACAGCTTGAAGGTAACGTTTCTGGGAACCAGAGGCCAATAAGTCCAACATCTGTAGTGATTAAAAATATTATCTGGCACCCTGAAGGAAGGACTTGTGAAGCAAGTACAGAAACATGAACTAATCAGAGTGGCCTTATTAGGTTTATTTATTAGTGTCACAAGTAAGCTTACATGAACACTGCAATGAAATTACTGTGAAAATCCCCTAGTCGCCACACTCTGGCGCCTGTTCAGGTACACTGAGGGAGAATTTAGCATGGCCAATGCACCTAACCAGCAAGTCCTTCAGACTGTGGGAGGAAACCGGAGCACCCGGAGGAAACCCACGCAGACACGGGGAGAACGTGCAGACTTCACGCAGACAGTGGGAATTGAATCTGGATCCCTGGGGCCGGGAGGCAGCAGTGCTAACCACTGTGCCACCGTGCACCCCTTGCAAACCAGGTCACGTTGGATAACTGTGGGTTAGATTGATTGGCCATGGTAAATTGCCCCTTCATGTCAGGGGGATTGGCCATGGTAAATACATGGAGTTACGGGGATAGGGCCTGGATGGGGTTGTTGCCTCTTTCTGCACTCTAGGGATTCTATGATTCTACGAACTCAATTGGATCATTTGAGATGATGGATTTGAGGAAATCTGAATGCTGTTATATTTTTAGATTTGAGCAAAGTTTGAGGGATAGCACCACACATGAACTTGGTCTTCAATTATTAAAGGTGTGAGATATCAGAGATACTTCCAGAACAGGTGGGGATTGCAGCACTGACAGCACAAAAAGGTTTGGCACTTACTTCAAACGGGAAGGAGAACTATAAACCTTTGCCAAACAAGTCAGAACATTTTCAGTAAAATCTGCATTAGTTACAAGAAATGTTATATTTGTGTGGGTAGATAATTGCACCTGGAGGCTGTTTTATTTCCTGGCTGCTAAAAGCCTGAATCTGCTGGTACGAATTATCCTCACCATTTCCGCAATGCCTCATATTGTTCCAAGAGCTATTGATGCCACTGGAAAGATTCTGTTGTTTGAACGTTCGCTTCATTCTCAGCGCTGTTCGTGACCACTAAACTCTACTTCAGTAAAACAATTGGATATTCTAAACACACGGCCCAAGCACTAGAAAGTTCTATGAACCGACCTGAAAATACCCAATAAGTTCTGGACAAAGCCTTTCGTACTGTTTCAACTCTTCCACCGGTCTATCGAGTTGTGGACTTGGCTTCAACCTCGACAAATCTGTTTCCAGGTCATCTTCCTTCAACAAGCAAAGTGGAGAAATATTCAGGTTCAAGACTAATGCTTTGCATTTATCTAGCGCCTCATTACGCTGTAACGCCCCCAAAAGCACTCTGCACAATTAATGACTTGTTCGCCTGTTACATATGTAACATATGAAACCAGAGCACCCAAAGGAAGCCTACACAGACACAGGGAGAACGTGCAAACGCCACACAGTCATTCGAGGCTGGAATTGAACCCAGGTCCCTGGAGCTGTGAGGCAAGCAGCCAGGAGATGAGTGGATTCAGTGGTATCGCCTAAGGCAAAAACAGGAGAAAACTCTCTGCTCTTCTTCAAGTAATGCTGTAGGATCTTTGACAGCCGTCGGAAGCAGCAGATGAAGCAACTGTTGCCTCAGTTCACTGTCTCGTCAATAGAATAGAATCAGAGAATCCTACAGTGCAGAAGGAGGCCATTCAGCCCATGGGGTCTGCACCGACCACAATCCCACCCTATCCCCATAATCCCATGCATTTATCCTAGCTAGTCTCCCTAAGGGGCAATTTAGCATAGCCGATCGACCTAATCCGCACATCTTTGGACTGTGGGAGGAAACCGGAGCATTAGAAGGAAATCCACGCAGACACAGGGAGAACGTGCAAACTCCACACAGACAGTGACCCAAGCCAGTAATTGAACCCCGGTCCTTGGCGCTGTGAGACAGCAATGCTAACCACTGTGCCACCCATTTTTGTGAATGGAGCAGCTCCCCCCAACTACTGAAGCATTAGCCCATTATGCCCTCAAACACCAATGTGGAGTTTTGAGCCCAAAAGCAAATGAGTCGGAAACAAGAGTACAGTTCATAGAATCATAGAATCCCTACAGTGCAGAAGAGGCCATTCAGCCCATCGGGTCTGTACCGGCTCTCTGGCAGAGTATCTTAGCCAAGTTCTCTCCCCCGCCCTATCCCCGTAACCCCATACATTCTCCATGGCTAATCCATCTAACCGACACATCTTGGGACACTCAGGGTCAATTTAGCATGGCCAATTCACCTAACCTGCACATCTTTGGGATGTGGGAGGAAGCCAGAGCACCCAGAGGAAGCCTACGCAGACACAGGGAAAACTCCACACAGTCATTCGAGGCTAGAATCGAACCCAGGCCCCTGGAGCTGTGAGGCAGCAGTGCTAACCACTATGCCACTGTGCCGCTTCTGTTGAGTAAAGCTGGCACAAGTTAATGCAGTAAGAAGTCTCACAACATCAGGTTAAAGTCCAACAGGTTTATTTGGTAGCAAAAGCCACTAGCTTTCGGAGCGAGCGCTCCGAAAGCTAGTGGCTTTTGCTACCAAATAAACCTGTTGGACATTAACCTGGTGTTGTGAGGCTTCTTGCTATGTTTACCCCGATCCAACGCCGGCATCTCCACATCGCAAGTTAATGCAAACATGACTGGAAATTAATTTTTTTTCAGGCACAATTTCAAGACTCAAGAACAACTTCTTCCCTGCTGCCATCAGACTTTTGAATGAACCTACCATATATTAAGCTGATCTTTCTCTATACCCTAGCTATGACTGCAACATTACATTCTGCATCCTCTCCTTTCCTTCTCTATGAACAATATGTTTTGTCTGTAAAGCGCACAAGAAACAATACTTTTCACTGTATACTAATACATGTGACAATAATAAATCAAATCAAAATCAAACTAACGTAGGGAGGAGCTATACGATAAATGGCAGAACCATAAAGGGTGTAGATACGCAGAGGGACCTGGGTGTGCAAGTCCACAGATCCTTGAAGGTGACGTCACAGGTGGAGAAGGTAGTGAATAAGGCATATGGCATGCTTGCCTTTATAGGACGGGGCATAGAGTATAAAAGTTGGGGTCTGATGTCGCAGTTGTATAGAACGTTGGTTCAGCCGCATTTGGAATACTGCGCCCAGTTCTGGTCACCACACTACCAGAAGGACGTGGAGGCTTTAGAGAGAGTGCAGAGGAGGTTTACCAGGATGTTGCCTGGTATGGAAGGGCTTAGTTATGAGAAGAGATTGGGTAAATTGGGGTTGTTCTCACTGGAAAGACGGAGGATGAGGGGTGACCTAATAGAGGTGCATAAAATTGTGAAAGGCATAGATAGGGTGAACGGTGGGAAGCTTTTTCCCAGATCGGTGGTGACGTTCACGAGGGGTCATAGGTTCAAGGTGAGGGGAGGGAGGTTTAACACGGATATCAGAAGGACGTATTTTACACAGAGGGTGGTGGGGGCCTGGAATGCGCTGCCGGGCAAGGTGGTGGAGGCAGACACACTGGGAACGTTTAAGACTTATCTGGATAGCCACATGAACGGAGTGGGAATGGAGGCATACAAAAGAATGGTCTAGTTTGGACCAGGGAGCGGCGCGGGCTTGGAGGGCCAAAGGGCCTGTTCCTGTGCTGTATTGTTCTTTGTTCAATGCTAATCTATGGCTGGGGGTTTGACTATAAATCTTTATTTTCAATTTTGCACCCAGTAATTTGCACGCAGACCATCTGATCATGTCTCCAAAGATGTGCGGGTTAGGTTGATTGGCCTTGGTAAATTGACCCTTAGTGTCAGGGGGGGTTAGCAGGGTAAATATGTGGGGTTACCGGAATGGGGCCTGGGTGGGATTGTGGTTGGTGCAGACTCGATGGACTGAATGGCCTCCTCCTGCACTGTAGGGATTCTATGATTCTATGTCTTGCACTGAACAGGGTAAATCAACATCTTCAAGCATTAGTCCAAAGTGCACTGATTGTGATTCTCATTTGTGAGCTGTGACTGGACATCAAAGGTTTCCTGTTCACACACCCTAATGGATGTCAGTTACAGAGGCAATGGTGACCCGAATGTCAGTTACAGAGGCAATGGCAGGTAGACCTGTCAGTGTTTAACTGCAGCTGTCGCTTATGGGTCGGGGATTTATTTTGTGAATTCTTTCAGGGACTTGGCTAGAAATGAACTCAAGACAGTGGCACTAGTTCTTTAAAGGACATTTGCTACTTCCATGTCAACTCCAGTCGCAATGTCCCTTACAACTTATGTAAGTTTGTCCCTTTAAGTGATGCAGTGTTCCTTTGGGTAAGACCAGACTTGATAATTGTGCGGAATATTTGCAAGCTTCAAGTTCATTCAAAACTCATTTGCCAACGGTAATTAATGCTGGCTTTCACCTCTTGCATCAAATCCAAAGTAGACAGGCAGAATAGAGTCCCACTTTGGTGCTGCTATTAGGGAAATTAAGCAAAAATAGTCCTGTTTTATTGCTATCGTCAGAAACTTAAGAGTATGAAAGCTACCATAATTTGTCACTAAATGGCATAATTTAAGGTGCTTGAAAGAAGCAGAGAAGGGTAGCAGGATGTATTCTGGTCATACTGCCATTCATAACAAGAGCTTCCATTTATCTCGTGGCTTAGGCATAGTAAATCATTCCAATGCAGTTCAGAGGAGACACAGAAAAAGCTACACAAATTCTTGGTTGAAAAGGTGACCTTCATGGGGAATCCTGAGGGAGGAGAGGGAAGAGGTGGATTAGCATGGGGATTTATGACGGAAACTTCCAGAACCTGGAGCCTGGACTGCTAAAAACGGGAGTACCAGAAGCGGTCAAACAGAAGTGGTTGGGAGCATACAACTGGGTGGATTAAGAGGAACTGAAATTTGAGGAGCTTGGGGGGGGAGGTCTTGTCAGTTGGGAGGATGTTACTGAGATAGGGGGGGAGAGGAAGCAAAAGGATGATGATTCTATTGACTCCCCTCACTTTAACAAGTCCTTGTCTAATTTCCCATCTCGTGGCACTGTCTCGTCTTACAGCGAATTCACACTGATCAAACTTGAGTGAGCGCACAGTCAAAGCTGCTTGCATGTAAACCCAGTGTTGAAGCATGAATCAACTTCAAGTATATCGGGGTGAGTCTCTCTCTCTTCCTGGCGTCTTGCTCTGCATCATTCTAGTATCAAATCAAACTCTGACTCCAGATACAGATCTACGTTCGCTATGGCCTGAGCCTTTTGCCCGTCAAGCGCACGCACTTGGACGCGAAACGTGCTCCCAGCCGCGGTTGATCTTAATGCGGGATTAGGTGTATTAGCCGTGCTAAATTCACCCTCAGTGTACCCGAACAGGTGCCGGAGTGTGGCGACTAGGGGATTTTCATATTGCAGTGGTGAATGTAAGCCCACTTGTGACTAATAAATAAACTTTAACTTCGCCCGCCAATCAACAGGCAGCCAGTGTAAAATTGTGCTCCGGGATAGGCTGCGCGTTGCTGGGGAAGGTGGGAAGAGGGTGGGCATCGAGAAAAGGGAAGGTGCGAGCTGGTGCTTCTAACGGGCTCCCTCAACGGGACTGCCACTGAGGAGTTGTGTCAGGGAGCTGCAGACCTGAGAAAAATAAATCACAATGGAAAAGCGCTGCAAAGAGAGGGCAGGCAGTGCGTTCAAACACAAACCTCAGTCCCCAGACACATTTTCCAATTTTTATTTGACAACCCGGGATCAGGGTTGAAGCTGAAGCGTAAAGGCTGCCTGGGCCAATCAGCCCACCCGCCAAATGTCAAATCAGACGGGCCGCAAAAAAATTGCATTCAATTGGCCCCTTAATGCACTATATTACCTGCTCGGTAGTCAGCAGATGTGCTGACAACTCCTGCGAGCACCCGCCTTCTGAGTTATTGCGTGAGTTTGCGATAATGATGGGACAAAATTCTTCTTCCCACACAATTTCATGCACTTCCAGTTCAGGCACGTACCCTCCCGAGCAAGGTAAAATTCTAGCCTATATATTGATTCCATTGTCTTATATCTCCATGGATACCATCTGTTCCCCGAACATCGGGATTCCTCTCACCACCTCCCCCTGCCCCTCTTCTCTACTCTATCATCGGTAGTCATTCTGTCAGCTGTGAGATTATTACCCCTGGAGATATAAGGCAAGAGAACAATGGAATCAATATATAGGCTAGAATGTTACCTTGCTCGGGAGGGTACGTGCTTGAACTGGAAGTGCGTGAAATTGTGAGGGAAGAAGAATTTTGTCCCATCTTTATCGCAAACTGGAAGTTGCTGTAAAGCTCCCTCCAGCCCGCAGCTTAAAACATCCTCAAAACCTTTCTCTTTGACTGTTCCTCAAGTTCCCATTCCTTCTTTTTCATTTTTCTTTTTAACCCTTCTGCGAGAAGCACATTATTTTTCCCTCCTCATTGTGAGGAGCGCTGGAGAAATCAAAGTTCTTTTTAATAAGATAAACTCATACCCAAATCGAGCGATAAAGCTTTGCCTTTTTTTTTACAATCATACTATTCCAGTTACTTACATCTTCATTATACCCTGGCTCTTCATTCGCAGTGTTATCTTCATCATCTTCTTCATCATTTTCTTTGACTGCAACATGCTCTGTGCAAACACACAAATCTGTCAACCCTGTTCTAGTCATTTTTCTCCATAACTTGTTAATTACAACATTACCTAAGAGGTACAATTCTTAAAGGGATGCAGGAGCAGAGGGGCCTGGGTGTATTTGTATATAAGTCATTAAAGGTGGCAGGACAGGTGGAGAGAGCAGTTAATGAAGCATACTGTATTCTGGGCTTTATTAATAGGGGCATACAGTACAAGAGCAAGGAGGTTATGCTTTGTCTGTATAGCGCGCAAGAAACAATACTTTTCACTGTATGTTAATCCATGTGACAATAATAAATCAAATCAAATCAAATCAGGTTGTGCTGAACTTACACAAGACACTAATTAGACCTCAGCTGGAATATTGTGTACAGTCCTGGGTGCCACACTATAGGAAGGATGTGAATACATTGAAGAGAGTGCAGAAGCGGCACGGTGGCACAGTGGTTAGCACTGCTGCCTCACAGCGCCAGGGACCCAGGTTCAATTCCTCGGCTTGGGTCACTGTCTGTGCGGAATCTGCACATTCTCCCCTAGGTTTCCTCCGGGTGCTCCGGTTTCCTCTCACAGTCCGAAAGGCATGTTGGTTAAGTGCGTCGGCCATGCTCCCTCAGTGTACTCGAACAGGTGCCAGAGTGTGGCGACTAGAGGATTTTCACAGTAATTTCATTGCAGTGTTATTGTAAGGTTTTGTTAATATAATAGCAAGGAGATTATGCTGAACTTACACAAGACACCTGGTTAGACCTCAGCTGGAATATTGTGTACAGTTCTGGATGCCACACTATAGGAAGGAGGTGAAGGCATTGGAGAGAGTGCAGTAGAGGTTTACAAGAATGGTTCCAGGGATGAGAAACTTGAGTTATGAAGATAGATTGGAGAGGTTGGGACTGTTCTCCTTGGAGAGAAGAAGGCTAAGAAGAGATTTGATGGAGATGTTCAAAGTCATGAGGGGGCTGGACAGAGTTGGGACAAAACTTATCCCAAGGATCAAGAATGAGAAAAACAAAGTGATTTGCAAAAGAAGCAAATGTACTGCAAGAAAAATAATTTCATACATTGAGTGGTTCGGGTCTGGAATTCACTCCCTGGAAGTGTGGTGGAAGCAGGTTCAGTCAAGGCACTCAAGAGGGTATTAGATGATTACTTGAATAAAAGCAATGTGCAGGGGTACGGGGAATGGCACTAAGTCACAATGTTTGCTTGAAGAGCCAGTGCAGGCATGATGGGCCGAATGGCTACCTTCTGCACCGAAACAATGCTGTGACTCTTGCATCAGCCTTGCTTTCGGCTGTTTGGGGTTCTTACTTTTTCTGATGATGTTCGTCATCTCCTTTCCGTAGATATTGGGCCTTGCTTTTGGTGAGTGAGGATCCCGCCTCTCTGTTGATGTGTGTGTCACCCACTCATTCATGTTGGGACATCCATCTCGAGGGCAGCTACAAAATGTTGAGTGTTCCTGACATACACTATTACCGAGATTACAGGCTGACAGATGGTACTATACAGTTACACAACAGGCCAATGTAGAGTGTATCCACAGACTTACAAAAAACAGCACCTAAACTAAAAGGATTATGTTCAAAGAAATCAACCATGGAAAAGTATTTTCAAAAATTGATGGTATTAGTTATCATGATGGAGAATTTGCCAAAGTGTTAATATAAAATTAGCTTTTCAGAGCGAGAGAAGTTGTTCATTAGCAATTATAGAATCATAGAAACCCTACAGTACAGAAAGAGGCTATTTGGCCCATCGGGTCTGCACCGACCACAATCCCACCCAGGCCCTACCCCCATATATTTACCCACTAATCCCTCTAACCTACACATCTCAGGACACTAAGGGCAATTTTGAGCACGGCCAATCAACCTAACCCGCACATTTTTGGACTGTGGGAGGAAACCGGAGCACCCGGAGGAAACCCACGCAGACACGAGGAGAATGTGCAAACTCCACACAGACAGTGACCCAATCCGGGAATCGAACCTAGGTCCATGGAGCTGTGAAGCAGCAGTGCTAACCACTGTGCTACCGTGCCGCCCCATGACTTAGTGATCATCAGAAACCCTGTTACGTCTCATCCAGCAAGGTGTAACTTTACAAGGACTTCTACAGTGAGACCAGCAGTGTAATAAGTGGAAGTTCCCATCAAATCAGTGATTTCTAGAAGATTTCAAACCGCAAGCTTGTCAGATTGTACTCTATGGAGGAGTGACAATCACTGACAGCAATCATTTTAAACTGCGCATGTGTGGACTCCGGGGAGTGAGATTTTATGACCTCGCTCGCCTTGAAACCATAAAATCCCACCCGAAGTCAATGGACCTTCCCATCGTCCGCCCCTCACCCGCTCCGATTCCCGTGGTGGGTTGGGCGGTAGAATTCCGGCACAGGGCTTTCTCTCCATTTCACAGAGTAATGAAGAGAAAGGCTGACTGCCTGCCAGGCCACCTGGAAAGGTTGGGCAGCCTGGGCACTACACTCATCGCAGCTTCGAAGAGTGAGATGCGACCTTATTGAAACAAATAGGATCGTGAGGGAATTGACAGGATGCTGAGAAGATGTCCTTGTGGGAGAGTCTAGAGCTTGTGGGAGAGTCTAGAGCTGGGAGGCACAGTTTAGAAACAAGGGGTCTGCCAGTTAAGATGGAGATTAGGAGGATTATTGTCTCTCAGAGAGTCATGAGACTTCAGAACTCTGAGAGCAGTGGCGGCTGGTTCATTGAATATAATGAAAACTGAGCTAGACAGATAGCTAATCGACAAGGGCGTCAAGGCTTATGGGGATGGGGTGGTGGGTAGGCAGGAAAATGCAGTTGAGGCCACAATCATATCAGCCATAGAATCATAGAATCCTACAGTGCAGCAAGAGGCCATTCGGCCCATCGAGCCTGCACCTACAACATTCCACCTAGTCCCTATCCCCGTACCCCCAAGTCTTTACCCTGTTAACCCTCCAATTTAGCATGGTCAATCAACCTAACCTACACATCTTTGGACACTAAGGCTGGAATTTTACCGGCACATCCACCCAAGGCTCATAAAGTTGTATCCGAGGCCAACGGAGAATGCCGTTGGGGCGAGCGCGACGCTAAAATCAGGGGCTAAGAGGCAATTTAGCACGGCCAATCCACCTAACCTACACATCTTTGGACTGTGGGAGGAAACTGGAGCACCCGGAGGAAACCCACACAGACACAGGGAGAACGTTCAGACTCCACACAGTCATCCGAGGCTGGAATCGAACCCGGGTCCCTGGTGCTGAGGGGCAGCAGTGCTAACCACTGTGCAACCATGCCGCCCTTCATCTTATTGAATGGCGGAGCAGGCTCGAGTGGTCGAATGGCCTACTCCTGCTCCTATTTCTTATGATCTTATGGCCATTACAAAAAAAAGGTCAGGTCAAGCTGAGAGAAACCTACAGACGCTCACCTTGAGGAGTTGTGCTGGGGCAATCCAGTATCTGGGAATCCACTGAGTTTGGCAGGACAAAGGAATAGTAACTTCTGACCGTAAGCAAAGGAAGAGACTGTTTTGGGTGACACTTGCGCATGATCTGTGTCGCCAACTTGACAATAGGCTGCAGGTCGGTAGTGGAGCCACAAGCCTAGAGAAAGAAGAAACAGCTTAGTGCCTGTAGTTACCCCAGAGCATCACGAGTCAATTCATTCTCAGCCTGGAGACATGGTGTACTTTTTTTTATTCATTCGTGGGACATGGGCGTCCTTGGCTGGCCAGCATTTATTGCCCATCCCTAGTTGCCCTTGAGAAGGTGGTGGTGAACTGCCTTCTTGAATCGCTGCAGTCCATGTTCTGTGGGTTGACCCACAAAACCGTTAGGGAGGGAATTCCAAGATTTTGACCCACCAACTGCGAAGGAACGGCGATATATTTCCAAGTCAGGATGGTGAGTGGCTTGGAGGGGAACTTGCAGGTGGTGGTGTTCCCATGTATCTGCTGCCCTTGTCCTTCTAGAGGGAAGTGGTCATGCGTTTGGAAGGTGCTGTCTAAGGATCTTTGGTGAGTTGCTGCAGTGCATCTTGTAGATAGTACACACTGCTGCGACTGAACGTCGGTGGTGGAGGGAGTGGATGTTTGTCGATGTGGTGCCAATCAAGCAGGGCTGCTTTGTCCTGGATGGTATCAAGCTTCTTGAGTGTTGCTGGAGCTGCACCCATCCAGGCAAGTGGGGAGTATTCCATCACACTCCTGACTTGTGCCTTGAAGATGGTGGATAGGCTCTGGAGAGTCAGGAGGTGAGCTACTCGTTGCAGTATACCTAGCCTCTGACCTGCTCTTGTAGCCACTGTGTTTATGTGGTGAGTCCAGTTGAGTTTCTGGTCAATGTTAATCCCAAGGATGTTGATAGTGGGGGATTCAGTGATGGTAATGCCATTGAATGTCAAAGGGGCGATGGTTAGAGTGTCTCTTATTGGTGATGGTCATTGCCTGGCATTTGTGTGGCGCGAATGTTACTTGCCGCTTGTCAGCCCAAGCCTGGATATTGTCCTGATCTTGTTGCATTTGCAAGATTTAATTTGTACTCTGCTGATGGCTGCTGTTGGAGACAAGAGATATTACTTTCTCTCCTCCAAAGCTTGTCCCAACCAAAGCCATTTCCATTCAGAGCACAGCTTTCTAATATATCTCGTGACCAGCTGATGACCTTTTCCTCATTGCTATGGATGTGAGTTATTAGCGCTTACTAAAACCATACAGCCAACAGGAGAACTAGTACAGTCTGATTAACATCTTTAACAAAGCTAGCAAAGCTCCTCAAAGAGAACAACTCCATTTGGAATAAAGATCTATTGTATCTCGTAGGGGAAATGTTGGTGTAGTGGCATTTTTAAAATTCATTTACGGGATGTGGGCTTTGCTGGCTAGGCCAGCATTTATTGTCCATCCCTAATTGCCCCTGAGAAGATGGTGGCGAGCTGCCTTCTTGAACCGCTGCCACTTTTCACAAGGCACAAGTCAGGAGGGTGATGGAATACTCCCCGCTTGCCTGGATGGATACAACCCCAACAACATTCAAGAAGCTCAACACCATCCAGGAGAAAGCAGCCCCCTTGTTTGCTACCCCGTCCTTAAACATCCGCTCCCTCCACCGCTGCGCACAGCCGTGTGTACCATCCACAGGACTGAACAAGGCTCCTTCAGCCAGCACCTTCCAAACCCACATCCTCTACCACCTAGCTGGACAAGGGCAGCAGATACACCACCCCCTAGCAGTGAATCTCCTCCAAGCCACTCACCATCCTGACTTGGAAATATATCGGCCGTTCCTTCACTGTCGCTGGATCAAAATCCTGGAACACTCTCCCTTACAGCACTGTGGGTGTACCTACACCACATGGACTGTGGTGGTTCAAGAAGGCAGACCACCACCATCTTCTCAAAGGCAATTAGGGATGGGCAATAAATGCTGGTCTAGCCAGCGAGGTCCACATCCCATGGATGAAAATAAAGAATAAAACTTCTCTTCCTTTCTCCCGCATGTGTTTGTCCAGTTTGCCCTCAAACGCATCAGCAGTGCTCTCCTGAATCCCTTTTGTCGTTTCCTCATTCACAAGAATGCAGCCCACCTCAAACCCAGGAAATCAACGGTACAATCTGGGCGGAAATTGAAGGAAGGCAAGAATGAATGGCAGAGTAAGGAAAAGCAGAATGAGTGGGGGCAGCATGGTGGCACAGTGGTTAGCACTGCTACCTCACAGCGCCAGGGACCCGGGTTCGATTCCCAGCCTCGGGTCACTGTCGGTGCGGAGTCTGCACGTTCTCCCCGTGTCTGCGTGGGTTTCCTCCGGGTGCTCCGACTTCCTCCCACACTCCAAGGGAATGTGTGAGTCAGGTTGATTGGCCATGCTGAATTGCTCCTTAGTGTTAGGGGGAATTAGCAGAGTAAATATGTAGGGTTAGGGGATAGGGCCTGGGTGGGATTGTTGTCGGTGCAGACTCGATGGGCCGAATGGCCTCCTTCTGCACTGTAGGATTCTATGAAAAGATACAATGGGTGTGATTTTCTGGCCACGCTCAACACAGGACCAGAAAATTCTAAGGTCAAGACCTGAGATCAAGGGACCTTAGCATCACCCCACCCTGCAAACCCCCCCCCACTCTCCCCACCGGGCGGAACGGAAGAATTACTTTGGATGATTTTCATCCCCAGATACTAATCCTCACATAAAATAAATATATAGAATTTGTAATGCATTGCCACAAGATCCTGCACAAGTTTGATTTGATCCGAACCAGATAGTTTTGTTTGGATTTATTTACCTCTTTCTGTCACGGGACACGGGTGGGCATCACTGGCAAGGCCAATATAAGTTGCCCGACCATAATTGCCCCTTGAACCGAGTGGCTTAGGCCATTTGAGGGTCAACCACATTGCTGTGTATCAAGTGTCACATGTAGGCCAGACCGGGTCAGGATGGCAGATTTCCTTCCCTGAAGGACATTAGTGAACCAGATGGGTTTGTCCGACAATCGATGCTAATTCTCACTGCCACCATTCCCGAGACTAGCTTTTGATTCCAGATTTATTAATTGAATTTAAATTTCATCACCGGCTGTTTTGGGATTTGAACCCATGCTCACCCATGGCGCTAGAGTATTGAATTCCTACAATGCAGAAGAGGCCATTCAGCCCATCGAGTCTGTACTGACAACAATCCCACCCAGGCCCTAACCCCATAATCTCATGTATTTACTCTGCTAGTCCCCCTGACACTAAGGGGCAATTTAGCACGGCCAATCAAACAAACCTAATCTTTGGGACTGTGGGGGGAAACCGGAGCACCCGGAGGAAACCCACACAGACACGGGGAGGACGTGCAGACTCTACTCAGACAGTGACCCAAGGCTGGAATTGAACCCGGGTCCCTGGCGCTGTGAGGCAGCAGTGCTAACCACTGTGCCACCTAGCCTGCGGATTACTGATCCAGTGACACTAGACTTTAATAGCATCTGCCAGAGAGGCAGGTTTGAGCAAAGAGAATCACACTGATTGGGTTGGCGACTGTGGGGACAAGCTTTTAATTTTCTGTGAGTCCTGAAGCCCTTTTATTGTAGATGGGGGTTGGGGCGGGGGGTTTTGGAGTGGGGTGTGGGTGGGGAGGGCGGGGGGTTTTGGTCAGTGGGGGGGTGTTAAATGCCATGTAGCTTTCAGATTGCCGTCAGTATCTCCTTCACAGCTGACTTTACAACTGTTCTTTCAGAGATTCTGGCTGGAATTTTACCGGGTCACCTGCCCCAGAATCAGGGCGGGCGAGGCTCTCCAAACGGCCATTCTCTGATCACCTCGGGCGGGATCTTATGAGACTCGGGCGGGTGAGGCGGTAACACTCCGGCCTCTGTGTGATGTTGCTTATCTACCTCCTGTACTGTACTCTGAACCATTTGGTTACAGTCGAAGAAGGAAAATTCTGTTTAAATCCCATTCGGCAATCGGTGCGGATGTTTTACAGAATAAAAACAGAAAATGCTGGAAAAACTCAGCAGGTCCGGCAGCGTCTGCAGGGAGAGAAGCAGAGTTAACTGCCGGACATTTACTGCCTCACTGTGATGACTTCAGCCAGGCTAATGAGGTTGGCTTGCTACAGTATGAACTACCTGATGAGTCTTCCATCAATAGGTCCAGGCAGCGGGCGATCGACAGGGTCGTCCATCCTGACTGTCTGCCCCTCTACCGTGGCTACATTCACGGCCAGGTGTCCCTGGAGAGGGAGCATGCGATGTCCACGGGCGCGGTTGACGCCTTCATAGAATCATAGAAACCCTACAGTACAGAAAGAGGCCATTCGGCCCATCGAGTCTGCACCGACCACAATCCCACCCAGGCGCTACCCCTACATATTTTACCCACTAATCCCTCTAACTTACGCATCTCAGGACACTAAGGGCAATTTTTAGCATGGCCAAATCAACCTAACCCGCACATCTTTGGACTGTGGGAGGAAACCGGAGCACCCGGAGGAAACCCACGCAGACACGAGGAGAACATGCAAACTCCACACAGACAGGGACCCGAGCCGGGAATCGAACCCAGGTCCCTGGAGCTGTGAAGCAGCAGTGCTAACCACTGTGCTACCGTGACCGCTGGGCACCGCAGGGGCTGGGGTGTATCATCGACCCTGATAATCACCTTTCGGTTCGATGTTTTAAGTTTCCTTTCAACTTTGTTTTTGGTTCGGGCTATTCCCCCTTTCTTTTGGGGAGCTGCCCCTTTTAATTTGTCCCTAAGTTAATTTGAGTTTGTTTACTTGGTTGTTGTCAAAAGAGATACCTGATGAGTCTTCCATCAAAAGGTCCTGGCAGCGGGCGATCGACGGGGCCGTCCATCCTGACTGTCTGGCCCCTCTACCGTGGCTACATTCGCGGCCAGGTGTCCCTGGAGAGGGTGCATGCGGTGTCCACGGGCGCGGTTGACACCTTCCGCGCCTGATGGGCACCGCAGGGGCTGGGGTGTATCATCGACCCCGATAATCACCTTTTGGTTTGATGTTTTAAGTTTCCTTTCGACTTTGTTTTTGGTTTGGGCTCCTTTTGGGGAGCTGCCCCTTTTAATTTGTCCTTCAGTTAATTTGAGTTTGTTTATTATATTGGTACCCGAAAGAGATACCGGATGAGTCCTAATTGGTGGATAATTCAGGGAGCCTCACGCTCCCTATTTAAAGCAGGTGTGTCAGACTCCCAGCCTGCATTCAGCAGGGAGCAACTGGAGAGCTGGCTGTGTACAGATGTACGGTGTAAATAAAGTAACTTGGTGACGGGACTTTCGCCTCCGTGGAGTTATTACACTGGCCCGCCCGAGGCCAAGGGAGAATGCCGTTCCGCGAGCCTCACCCACCCTGATTCTGGGGCAGGCAAGGCAGTGAAATTCGGGCCAACATTTCGAGTTGATGATAACTCTGCTTTTCTCTCTCTCTCTCTCTCTCCACAAATGCTGTCAGACTTGCTGAGTCTTCCCAGCACTTTCTGATTTTATTTCAGATCCCTGGCCTTCGCAGTATTATTATTGTTCAATTGCGCAAGAAGTTTTGTGGTTGTTTTTTTTTCCCTTCAGGGTTGAAGCCACGTACCCGGGAGGTGTTGAGTAGAACTCTCATCCCGTCTGCCTGCAGAAAGGCTTTCTTCCCCATTGCGGTGTTTGTGATATTTCGAATGCAGCTGAGGAGAGCTTTGTGAATGGAAATGTACTTATTCTGTGTATCTCGCTGGTGCCAGTCCTGATACAGTTGCAAGAGCCATTGGATGTACCCATTCTCCAGCGCTCGCCTGCTGTTCCATTCTGAAACAAATAGGAAGTCAGATTGTTTTTTTTGAGCAATTCTTCCTTACACCTTGGCAGCTAAATTAAAGATTGATTGGATCGTTAGAATGATCCCAGAGCTTGGCTCTACATCTGATTAGTGGACAACAGTGTCACCCTGTGGAATAAATGCGTAGTTGCGTGTCAAACCCCTGTGTAACCCAATCTACTGTGTCTTTAAAGTTCATTTATTAGTGCCACAAGTAGTTGCATGTCCCAAATTCCATATACAAGGTCACAAGTCTTCTGCCTCATGTGATAAGTTTAAATTTATTTGTTCGTCTCACAAGTCGGCTTACATTAACACTGCAATGAAGTTACTGTGAAAACCCCTGAGTCGCCACATTCTGGCGCCTGTTCGGGTACACTGAGGGGGAATTTAGCACGGCCAATGCACCCTAACCAGCACGTCTTCTGGACTGTGGGAGGAAACCCGGAGCACCCGGAGGAAATCCACATAGACATGAGGAGAATGTGCAGACTCTGCACAGTCAGTGACCCAAGCCGGGAATCGAACCCGGGTCCTTGGTGCTAAGAGACGGCAATGCTAACCATTGTACTGTCTTGCCGCCCCCAATTTAATTTCCAATCTCCAACGGACCCCATAGTGAACACAATCTTTTATCATATCACCCTAGTGTGACACAGTCCAATTATCTCATGCATTGTGCAGGGAATGTAATTATTGCAACAATTATGCTTGCAGTGATAATAGTGGCGATTGTTGCATTTCTGGACTTAAAATTGAAGATTTTGAACCAGCGTTCACACTGGTTTTTAAATGAGCAAATGTCTTTTTTTTTAACGTTACATTTAAGATCAAATGGAGAAGCAGTAGAAAAATCAAAGGTCAATTTGTACCCCAACACCTACCATTAAAAACAGGCAAACACAGAAAGATCAGAAGCAGCAGAGTGGTTGGAAAGTAAAACCAGAGGCAGATTGAAATGGGGTGGTAAATTTAAAAGCACCGTCACTTGGCCGCTTGGATAGTGAGATTAGAATAAAAGCAAATTACTGCAGATGCTGGAATCTGAAACCAAGAGAGAAAACGCTGGAAAACCTCAGCAGGCCTGGCAGCATCTGTAAGGAGAGAAAAGAGCTGACGTTTCGAGTCCAGGCGACCCTTTGTCTTGTGATTGCCCACAACATTGAGAGCTGTGCCCAAAGCGTAAATATTTCTTTTGTTTTTTACCATTAGAAATTGATCATTGTTCCTTTAATATACATTTTTTATTTGTGGGACATGGGCGTCGCTGGCTGGTCGGTATTTATTGCCCATCCCTAGTTGCCCTTGTTCAGAGGGCAGTTGAGAGTCAACCACATTGCTGTGGCTCTGGAGTCACATGTAGGCCAGGCCAGTTAAGGACTCGAAACGTCAGCTCTTTTCTCTCCTTACAGATGCTGCCAGACCTGCTGAGATTTTCCAGCAGTTTCTCTTTTGGTAGTGAGATTAGAAGCCAAGCAACACAGAACGATTAGAATTTATGCAGCACCTTGCATGAACTCAGCATGGGCTCAATAAACTTTACAATTCATTATTCCCGAAGTTCGGTCACTTCTGCTTTGGAGACAAGTTTGAAGCAGATGGACTTATTGTAATATGCCTTTAAGGCAGTGATGGGTAATCCGGGGTCCACATGGGGCCACCTGGATCCTGAGTGTGACCCACAAGACATGTTGTTGACTGTTGCCCAGAGGCAGGGTTTGCCAGACTCTGCTGATTGCCGTCCGTGTAGTTTTTTCCTATCGGTGTGACTGAAGAGTGACGCACATGAAGCAAGGGCAAGTGAAGTGAGGTGCGTGCTGACTGCTCACAACATTGACTGCGAGAGCTGTACGCTCCCTCTGCGTCCAAAGCGTAAACATTTCTTTTATTTTTACTATTTGAAGTTGACCATAGTTCCATTAATAGACTTTTTATTCATTCGTGGGGCATGGGCATCGCTGCTGGCCAGCATTTATTGCTCATTCTAGTTGTCCGAGGGCAGTTGAGAGTCAACCACATTGCTGTGGCTCTGGAGCCACATGTAGGCCAGACCAGGTAAGGAGGACAGATTTCCTTCCCCAAAGGACATTAGTGAACCAGATGGGTTTTTCCGACAATCAACAATGGTTTCACGGTCTTCTTAATTCAGATTTTTTATTGAATTCAAGTTCCACCATCTGTCATGGCAGGATTCGAATTCGGGTCCCCAGAATGTTAGCTGAGTTTCTGGGTTAATAGTCTAGTGATAATACCACTCGGCCAATCGCCTCCCCTTAAATATATAATTGATTAAGCATTTTCTATAACTCGTTACAAAATATTTGGCGTGTATTAAATGTATTTAATCTTATTCATGGGGTCACAGTTAGTGAACAAGCCTGGTTTCAATCTTGCCGCCACTGAGATGAAGGAGAGCCACTCATGCGGCCCACTCACCAGCCTAGGTGGCCCATTGTTGCTTCAAGGGGATAGCTGCATAACATCACCAGAATGGAAGTGTGTCATGCAATCCAGTTGTAGGTACACTTTAAAGCATAGCACACTCACACAGCTCTGTAGCTCTGATGTTTCCAAGCTTTTTATTCATCTATATCTCTTCACATTGTCTCATTTCTTCATTCTTTCACGGGATGTGGATGTCGCTGGCTGGGCCAGTATTTGTTCCCCATCCCTAATTGCCCTTGAACTGAGGGGCTTGCCAAGGCCATTTAAGAGGGCAGTTAAGAGTCAGCTACATTTGCTGTGGGTCTGGAGTCACATGTAGGCCAGAGCAGGGAAGTACGGCAAATTTCCTTCCCTAAAGGACATTAGAATCATAGAATCCCTACAGTGCAGACAGAGGCCATTCGGTCCATCAAGTCTGCACTGACTCTCTGACAGAGTGTTTTACTCAGGTCCTCACCCTTGTCCTATCCCTGTAACTCCACACATTTGCCATGACCAATCCATTTAACCTGCACCTCCATCTAATATTTGGACTGTGGGAGGAAACCGGAGCACCCGGAGGAAACCCACGCAGACACGGGGAGAACGTGTAGATTCCGCACAGACAGTGACCGGCAGCCGGAATTGAACCCAGGTCCTTGGCACTGTGAGGCAGCAGTGCTAACCACTGTGCCACCGTGCCACTCTTAGTTAGTGAACCAGGTGGATTTTTGTGACAATCGATGATGGATTCTTGCTCACGGTTACTGAGATTGGCTTTCAATTCCAGACTTATTAATTCAATTTAAATTGTACTTGCTGCCATGCTGGGATTTGAACTTACGTCCCCAGTGAATTAGCCTGGAACCTCTGGATTGCTTGTCTTGTGACATCACTCCCACGCCACCCTCTAATCTCAATAAATAAACCCAGAGTATAATTACCCAATCCCTCACAAGGGATTAGCCCCTTTATATCATTATGAAAATGCAACAAGACTATTCACAGCAAACCCACAACAGATAAAGGACCTGTTAATCTAGAATCGCAGCCATGGAGCAGGACAGTTAGAAGTGCAGAGATAAAGTGGAGGATGGGATTACAAGTGAGGCTGAAGTTCAAAGTGCAGGAATCGAGTCACAGCTGCAGGTCAGGAAGGTGCGAGCCATCGCGAAAGGAGTGGAAATTTCAGAGATGTGAAAAAACAGAATGGCATCCAAGCGATTTTAAAGTAACAATCGTCTGAACAATTTCACCTTGTTGCAGATTTATAACACAGACATTTACTTTCTCCTCAAGAATAGACTGGGTAGAAATAACAAGTGTTGCTACAGGATTACCCGAAACACAGCACAAGGCAGATTTTAAATCATTATACGATGTAACTTAGAAAGGAAACAATGAAGTGATTAAAAAAAACTCACTGGATTTCAGTAAAGCTGAAAGAGCTTCTGTGGCAGCTCTGAAAATGAAACATAATATTATATTCAGTATGCAGGCGACATCATGGCCAAATGCCTACTATCCCCCTTTATCAAAATTAAAGTTGTTGCTCCGACATTCCAGAAGCGGCACGGTGCTTCGCACTGCTGCCTCACAGCGCCAGGGACCCAGGCTCGAATCCTAGCTGGGGTCACTGTCTGTCTAGAGTTTGCACGTTCTCCCCGTGTTGCTACAGAATTACCCAAAACACAGCATCAGGCAGTTTTTAAATCATTTTATGATGTATCTTTCATTCTTGAGTTGTAGAATCGAACTAGAATAGAGACCCAATAATGTACCTGAGCCCAGCTTCAGAGGAACACCAGTCACTGCTCAAGTCCAATCTTTCTATTCCACACACAAGTTCCTTTATGTTCTCTCGGAAGGAGTCTGACAGCTTAATGAATTTGAGCGTTTCTCTCACATGGATTCAAGCCAATATGAAGTCGGGAAGCTCCAAGTTTATGCTGAATAGCATTCCCACAGCCAGCAAACTCTTAGCATCCTCACAGTGCAGAAGGAGGACATTCGGCCCAACGGGTCTGCACCGATTCTCTGACAGAGCATCCCACCCAGGCCCATTCCCCTGCACTATCCCCATAACCTCACGCATCTACCTCGCTAATCCGCCTAACCTCCACATCTTGGGACACCAAAGGGCAATTTAGCACAGCCAATCCACCTAACCTGCACATCTTTGGAGTGTGGGAGGAAACCGGAACACCCGGAGGAAACCCATGCATACACAGGGAGAACGTGCAGACTCCACACAGACAGTGACCCAAGGTTGGAACTGAACCCAGGTCCCTGGCGCTGTGAGGTGGCAGTGCTAACCACTGTGCCACTCTGCTGAAAAGATCGATTTAATTTAGTCTGGAGTGGACGAGAATCCAGGCCCATACTTCTTTATTCATTCATGGGATGTGGGCGTCGCTGGTTAGGCCAACATTTATTGTCATCCCTAGTTGCTCTTGAGAAGGTGATGGTGAGCTGCCTTCGGAGATGAGGTACAGGGACACCCACAGTGCTGTTAGGGAGGGAATTCCAGGATTTTGACCCAGTGACAGTGAAGGAACGACAATATATTTCCAAGTCAGGATGGTGGACAGCTCAAGAGGGGATCTTCAGGTGATGGTGTTCGCATGTGCCTGCTGCTCTTGTCCATTAGATGGTTCTCAGCCATGGGTTTGGAAGGTGCTACCTAAGGAACCTTGGTGAGTTGCTGCAGTGCATCTTACAGAGACTACCCATGGGTGTCACTGAGCGTCAATAGTGGAGGGAGCGAATGTATGTGGAAGGGGTGCCAATCAAGCAGGCTGCTTTGTCCTGGATGGTATCGAGCTTCTTGTCTGTTGTTGGAGTTGTATCCATCCAGGCAAGTGGAGAATATTCCACCACACTCCTGACCTGTGCCTTGCAGATTGTGCACAGACTTTGGGAGGACACGAGGTGAGTTACTTATTGCCAACTTCTGAGCCTCTGACTTGCTGTTGTAGTCAGTATACTTATAAGGCTAGTCCAGTTCAGTTTCTATTCTATGGTAACCCTCAGGATGTTCATAATGGGAGATTCAGCAATTCTATTGAATGTCAAGAGGTGACGGTTATATCCTCTCTTGTTAGAGATGGCCAGTACATGGCACTTGTATGTTAATTGCCACTTGTCAGCCCAAGCCTGGATATTATCCAAAAGAGAAAATGGTGGAAAATCTCAGCAGGTCTGGCAGCATCTGTAAGGAGAGAAAAGAGCTGACGTTTCGAGTCCAGATGATCTTTTGTCAAAGCCCAAGACAAAGCTTTGACAAAGGATCATTTGGACTCAAAAGATCATAGAACATAGAACATAAAACATAGAACATTACAGCGCAGTACAGGCCCTTCAGCCCTCGATGTTGCACCGACCAGTGGTACCAATCTAAAGCCCCTCTAATCTACACTATTCCAATATCATCCATATGTTTATCCAATAACCATTTGAATGCTCTTAATGTTGACGAGTCCACTACTGCTGCAGGCAGGGCATTCCACGCCCTTACTACTCTCTGAGTAAAGAACCTACCTCTAACATCTGTCCTATATCTATCACCCCTCAATTTAAAGCTATGTCCCCTCGTGCTAGCCAACACCATCCGAGGAAAAAGGCTCTCACTATCCACCCTATCTAATCCTCTGATCATCTTGTAAGCCTCTATTAAGTCACCTCTTAACCTTCTTCTCTCTAACGAAAACAACCTCAAGCCCCTCAACCTTTCCTCATACGATTTTCCCACCATACCAGGCAACATTCTGGTAAATCTCCTCTGCACCCTTTCCAACGCTTCCACATATTTCCTATAATACGGCGACCAGAACTGTACGCAATACTCCAAATGCGGCCGCACCAGAGTTTTGTACAGTTGCAGCATGACCTCCTGGCTCTGAAACTCAATCCCTCTACCAATAAAAGCTAACACACCGTACGCCTTCTTAACAACCCTATCAACCTGGGTGCCAACTTTCAGGGATCTATGCACATGGACACCCAGATCCCTCTGTTCATCCACACTACCAAGTATCTTATCATTAGCCCAGTACTCTGTATTCCTGTTACTCCTTCCAAAGTGAATCACCTCACACTTTTCCGCATTAAACTCCATTTGCCACCTCTCAGCCCAGCTCTGCAGCTTATCTATGTCCCTCTGTAACCTGCCACTTCCCTCCACACTGTCTACAACTCCACCAACTTTAGTGTCATCCGCAAATTTACTAATCCATCCTTCCACGCCCTCATCCAGGTCATTAATAAAAATGACAAACAGCAGTGGCCCCAAAACAGATCCTTGTGGTACACCACTAGTAACTGAACTCCAGGATGAATATTTCCCATCAAGCACCACCCTCTGTTTTCTTACAGCTAGCCAATTCCTGATCCAAACCACTAAATCACCACTAAATCAGCTCTTTTCTCTCCTTACAAATGCTGCCAGACCTGCTGAGATTTTCCAGCATTTTCTCTTTTGGTTTCAGATTCCAGCACCCGCAGTAATTTGCTTTTATCCTGGATATTGTCCAGGTCTTGCTGCATTTGGACATGGACTGCTTTAGTATCTGAGGAGTCACAAATGGTGTTGACCATTGTGCAGTCATCATAAGGTCACCTCTTCTGATCTTACGATGGAGGAAGGTCATTGATGAAGCAGCTGAAGATGGTTGGGCCTAGGACACTCCTGAGGATCTCCTACAGTGATGTCCTGGAGCTGAGATTGATCTCCAATCACCACAACCATCTTCCTTTGTGTCAGGTATGACTCCAACAAGAGGAGGGTTTTCCTCCGATTCCCTTTGGTTCCAGTTTAGCTCTTTGATGTCCCACGTGTCAAATGCGGCCTTGATGTCAAGGGCAGTCACTCTCACCTCACCTCTGGTGTTCAGCTGTTTTGTCTATATTTGAACCAAGGCTGTAATGAGATCAGGAGATGAGTGGCCACGAAACACACACACGGGTTGCACGGAAATTCCCACCCCTCATTTTTAGGTATGCCTAGTATAGTTCCTGGTCTACCCGCTTGCACTCCTCATTGAACCAGAGTTGTTCCCCTGTCTTGGCAGTAATGAAAGGGTGGGGATATGACAGGCCATGAGGTTACAGATTGTGTTTGAGTGCAATTCTGCTGCTGCTGATGGCCCACAATGCCTCATGGTTGCCCAATCTTGAGTTGCTAGATCTGTTCAAAATCTATCCCATTTAGTAAGAAGTCTCGCAACACTAGGTTAAAGTCCAACAGGTTTATTTGGAGCTTTCAGAGCACTGCTCCTTCCTCAATCTCCACTCACCTGATGAAGGAGCGGTGCTCCAAAAGCTCGTGATTCCAAATAAACCTGTTGGACTTTAAGCTGGTGTTGTGAGACTTTTTACTGTGCCCACCCCAGTCCAACGCTGGCAACTCCACATCATATCCCATTTAGCACAGTGGTAGTGGCACACAAGACGATGGAGGGTGTGAAGACGGGACTTCATCACCACAAGGTCTGTGCGGTGGTCACTCCTACCGATACTGTCACGGAAAGATACAACTGGGACAGGCAGATTGGTGAGGATGAGGTCAAGTATGTTTTTCCCTCTTGTTGGTTCCCTGACCACCTGCTGCCGAGCCAGTCTAGCAGCTGTGTCCTTTAGAACCTGGACAGCTCAGTCTGTATGGAGCCAAACTTGGTGATGGGCATTGAAGTCCCCAGAATACATTCTGCTTCTCTGTCACCTTCAGTGCTTCCTCCAGGTGGTACTCAACATGGAGGAGGTTCATCAGCTGAGGGGGAGATGGTACATGGTAATCAACTTGCTCATGTTTGAGACTTCATGAGGTCTGGTGTTGATGACTTTGATTTGATTTATTATTGTCACATGTATTAGTATACAGTGAAAAGTATTGTTTCTTGCGCGCTATACAGACAAAGCATGCTCTACATAGAGAAGGAAAGGAGAGAGTGCAGAATGTAGTGTTACAGTCATAGCTAGGGTGTAGAGAAAGATTGACTTAGTGCGAGGTAGGTCCATTCAAAAGTCTGAGGGCAGCAGGGAAGAAGCTGTTCTTGAGTCGGTTGGTACGTGACCTCAGACTTTTCTATCTTTTTCCCGATGGAAGAAGGTGGAAGAGAGAATGTCCGGGGTGAGTGGGGTCCTTGATTATGCTGGTTGCTTTTCCGAGGCAGCAGGAAGTGTAGACAGAGTCAATGGATGGGAGGCTGGTTTGCGTGATGGACTGGGCTTCATTCATGACCCTTTGTAGTTTATTGCAGTCTTGGGCAGAGCAGGAGCCATAACCAAGCTGTGATACAACCAGAAAGGATGCTTTCTATGGTTCTATGAGGACTTACAGGGCAACCACCTCCCGACTGATGGTGGGGAATAAGTGATGATAATGCTATTGAATGTCTCGATAGATGATTGGACTCATTCTTGTTGGAGATGGCCATTGCCTGGCACTTGTGTGATGTGATTGTTACTTGCCACTTCACCTCTTGATTAGGAACATAGGAGGTCGGAGGAGGAATAGGCCATTGAACCCTTCAAGCCTGCTCTGATACAATTGTGGCTGATCGAGTTTAGGTCTCAACTCAACCTTTCATAGAAGAATCATAGAATCATAGAAACCCTACAGTGCAGAAGGAGGCCATTCGGCCCATCGAGTCTGCACCGACCACAATCCCACCCAGGCCCTACCCCCACATATTTTACCCACTAATCCCTCTAACCTACGCATCCCAGGACTCTAAGGGGCAATTTTTAACCTGGCCAATCAACCTAACCTGCACATCTTTGGACTGTGGGAGGAAACTGGAGCACCCGGAGGAAACCCACGCAGACACGAGGAGAATGTGCAAACTCCACACAGACAGTGACCCGAGCCGGGAATCGAACCCGGGACCCTGGAGCTGTGAAGCAGCAGTGCTAACCACTGCGCTACCGTGCCGCCCTTTGCTGCTGTCCCATCGCCCTCGACTCAAATCTAACCCAGTCTCGGGTAAATTCGTGAAGACAGCCCACACTGCAGCCTGGGGAAGAGAACTCCACAGACTAATGACCCTCAGAGAAACAAATTCTCCTCATCTCCATCTTAAAACGGTTGTCCAATTATTCTTAAACTATAAAACCAACCCCCCACCCCCTGCCTTCCCACCAGTCTCATCTCTGCTAACAAAGAAGGTCAGACTTTAATATTTCAGTTTCTTTTCCATGGGAATTTTGAAAAGTGTTTTTGGACAGTTGCACCCATTTTGAATGTCAGTTTGGCTGGCAAGGACTCCCTGCCCGCCTCAACTGAACTCAGTCACGGGGGATGAGTATCTGTGTTTAAAAAAAGTTTATTGATTAGTGTCACAAGTAGGCTTACATTAACACTGCAATGAAGTTACAGTGAAAATCCCCTAGTCGCCACACTCTGGCGCCTGTTCGGGTACACTGAGGGAGAATTTAACATGATCAACGCACATAACCAGCACGTCTTTCGGACTGTGGGAGGAAAACGGAGCACCCGGAGGAAACTCACGCAGACACTTGGAGACTCCACACAGACAGTGATCCAAGCCAGGAATCGAACCTGCGTCCCCTAACGCTGTGAGGCAGCGATGCCCAGATCTTGCTCACACTGGTGGACGCTTGGGCAAAAGCAGCGGCCAGCTACATCATTTTAATTGCAAATTCTGACCTTCAGATACAGCTTAGCAACCGTGGCTAACACAGCATCACAGATAGGCAGCGGGAAGCATCTCCAAGGCAGCCAGATAGTGTTTCACTTAGAGCAGCCTACAGTCAAGAAAGTTTTCAGGATCAAATGCCTCGGTATTTGAGTTCGTCAGCAGCCACTTTGTACAAGAGTATGGGATCCAAGGTATCCGACTATTTACTCGTAAGTCAGTGTCCCCCGCACTGTATTTATAGGATAGATGCGGCCCTTCATTTTAGTGACTTCTTGCCATGGTATTTAGTCCTGATTATTAAAATTGTAGCACAAACAAGCAGGAGGTGCGGACACAATTGGTGGTGACACGTTATGCTTTTAGCCTGCTATATCTTCCACCTAATCATACGTTTCCCAATCTCTGGAATCGGTGCCCCTGTAAGTGCCTTATGCCTCTGCATGTCGAGAGGGGATCCTGTTACACCCACTGGGTCAAATGCTGTTATAAAGCTGAGCCCGACTGCTGTCACTTAGATTCCAAACATTCCATCCGAGGAACAAGAACGTCTCGGAACATTAAGCGAAAGAAAAGGAAAGGTTGGGGTTCATCAGACAAGCGTATTAATACTTCACTCAGCGCAACACACCACTAAGTTTGCGGACTCTCGCGAATTGGTTTAATGTGCCTCCATTAAGAAATTGACCTAATATGTCCCTAGCTCAGCATGAGTAACAGATGAGATAGTGACCCCATTGTATTTATCATTAAGCTCTAAATAGGTGAGAGAGACAGACAGACAGCAACAGGTGAGTAGCGATTGGCAAATATCCGCCTCCACATTAAACTGGCATATGAGACACAGGCAAAAATGGAAAGGCCCTTGTTGCTGAATTTGTGTTTGAATCTGGATGTTATTTTATCACACAATCATAGAAAACCTACAGCAGGAGACCATTCGGCCCATCGAACCTGCACCGACAACACTCCCACCCAGGTCCTATCCCCATAACTCCCACGTATTTCCTTAGTGAATTCCCCCTGACCCTAATGGGCATTTTAGCCTGGCCAATCAACCTAACCTGCACATCTTTGGAGTGTGGGAGGAAACAGGAGCACCCGGGGGAAACCCACGCAGACACGGGGAGAACCTGCGAACTCCATAGGCTAAAAAGTAGGGCCTCCAGGGTGGCCATCTCTGGGCTGCTCCCAATGCCTCGTGCCAGTGAGGCTAAGAATAGGGAGTTAGTACAATTGAATGCTTGGCTAAAGGACTGGTCCAGGAGGGAGGGCTTCATTTTCCTAGATCAATGGGAAGTTTTCAGGAGAGGATGGCACCTGTACAAGAAGGATGGGTCACAACTAAGTTGGAAGGGCACGAATATCCTGGCTGGGAGTTTTGCTAGTGCAGTTCGGGGGGGTTTAAACTAGTATGGCAGGGGGGTGGGGATCAAAATATTAGGTCTACAAGTGTAGAGGCTGGGGACGAGCTTGGGGCTGGGACAAGGCTGGCAAAGAAGAAGAGCACTCTGGGGGAGGATGACCTCACTGGGCCTGGAGGTCTGGAGTGCTTATACTTCAATGCAAGGAGCGTAGCAGGTAAGACAGACGAACTTAGGACCTTAATGCTCACGAGGAATTTGGATGTGGTTGCGGTGACAGAGACTTGGTTGAAAGAGGGACAGGACTGGCAGCTGAATATTCCGGGGTACAAGTGTTTTAGGCGAGACAGAGGAGGGGCCAAAAGAGGTGGGGGAGTAGCAGTATTAGTTGGAGAGTATATTACAGCGGTGCAGAGGGAGGACAATTCAGAGGGGTCGTGTAACGAGTCACTCTGGGTGGAGCTTAGAAACAGGAAGGGCGCAGTCACTATGTTGGGGGTGTACTACAGGTCCCCCAACAGCCCAAGGGAAGTGGAAGAACGGATATGTCAGGAGATAGGTGCAGGAAAAATAGGGTTGTTGTAGTGGGAGACTTCAATTTCCCTGGTATAGACTGGAAATCGCTGAGAGCAGGGACTCTGAATGGGGAGGAATTTGTAAAATGCGTACAGGAGGGTTCTTTGGAATAATATGTAGATAGCCTGACTAGAGAGGGGGCTATACTGGACCTCGTACTGGGGAATGAGCCCGGTCAGGTCTTCAAAGTTTCGGTAGGGGAACATGTGGCAAATAGTGACCACAATTCTGTTAGCTTTAGGATAGTGATGGAAAAGGATGAGTGGTGTCCCAAGGGTAAGGTGTTGGATTGGGGGAAGGCTAACTTTAGTGGGATTAGGCAGAAATTGGCAGCTCTTGATTGGGAGAGGCTGTTTGAGGGTAAATCCACATCTGGCATGTGGGAGTCGTTTAAGGAACAGTTGTTAGGGCTACAGGACAGGCATGTGCCTGTAAAAAAGAAGGATAGGAAGGGTAGGATTCGAGAACCGTGGATAACCAGGGAAATTGAGGGACTGGTCAAAGAGAAAAGAGAGGTGTATGTTAGGTCCAGGCAGCTAAAAACGGAGGGAGCTCTGGAGGAGTACAAAGAAAGTAGGAAAGAACTCAAACAGGGAATTAGAAGAGCAAAAAGGGGTCACGAAATGTTCTTGGCAGACAGGATTAAGGAGAATCCCAAGGCATTTTATTCATACGTTAGGAACAAAAGGGTTGTCAGGGAAAAAATCGGACCTCTCAGGGACAAAAGTGGGGAATTATGCTTGGAGCCCAAAGAAGTAGGGGAGATCCTAAATGAATACTTTGCGTCGGTATTCACAAAGGAGAGGGATGTGTTGACTGGGAGTGTCTCGGAGGGGAGTGTTGAACCGTTGGAGAAAATCTCCATTACAAAGGAGGAAGTGTTAGGTCTGTTAGAGAATATAAAGACTGACAAATCCCCAGGGCCTGATGGAATCTATCCAAGGCTGCTCAGGGAGACGAGAGATGAAATCGCTGGGCCTCTGACGCAAATCTTTGTCTCGTCACTAGACGCAGGTGAGGTCCCAGAGGATTGGAGGATAGCTAATGTGGTCCCGTTATTTAAGAAGGGTAGGAAGGATAACCCGGGTAATTATAGGCCGGTGAGCTTGACGTCCGTGGTGGGGAAGTTGTTGGAGAAGATTCTTAGAGATAGGATGTATGCGCATTTAGAAAGGAATAAACTCATTAACGATAGTCAGCATGGTTTTGTGAGAGGGAGATCATGCCTCACTAACCTGGTGGAGTTTTTTGAAGAAGTGACCAGAATGGCTGACGAGGGAAGGGCCGTGGATGTCGTCTATATGGACTTTAGTAAAGCGTTTGACAAAGTCCCTCATGGTAGGCTGGTGAAAAAAGTTGGATCTCATGGGATAAAGGGGGTGGTGGCTAGATGGGTGGAGAACTGGCTTGGTCACAGAAGACAGAGGGTGGTAGTGGAAGGGTCTTTTTCCGGCTGGAGGCCTGTGACTAGTGGTGTTCCGCAGGGCTCTGTATTGGGACCTCTGCTGTTTGTGATTTATATAAATGATCTGGAAGAAGGTGTAACTGGGGTGATCAGTAAGTTTGTGGACGACACAAAATTGGCAGGACTTGCAGATAGTGAGGAGCATTGTCAGAAGCTACAGAAGGATATAGATAGGCTGGAAATTTGGGCAAAGAAATGGCAGATGGAGTTCAATCCTGATAAATGCGAAGTGATGCATTTTGGTAGAAATAATGTAGGGAGGAGCTATACGATAAATGGCAGAACCATAAAGGGTGTAGATACGCAGAGGGACCTGGGTGTGCAAGTCCCCAGATCCTTGAAAGTGACGTCACAGGTGGAGAAGGTGGTGAAGAAGGCATATGGCATGCTTGCCTTTATAGGACGGGGCATAGAGTATAAAAGTTGGGGTCTGATGTTGCAGATGTATAGAACGTTGGTTCGGCCGCATTTGGAATACTGCGTCCAGTTCTGGTCGCCACACTACCAGAAGGACGTGGAGGCTTTGGAGAGAGTACAGAGGAGGTTTACCAGGATGTTGCCTGGTATGGAGGGGCTTAGTTATGAGGAGAGATTGGGTAAACTGGGGTTGTTCTCCCTGGAAAGACGGAGGATGAGGGGAGACTTAATAGAGGTGTATAAAATTATGAAAGGCATAGATAGGGTGAACGGTGGGAAGCTTTTCCCCAGGTCGGTGGTGACGTTCACGAGGGGTCATAGGTTCAAGGTGAGGTGGGGGAGGTTTAACATGGATATCAGAAGGACATATTTTACACAGAGGGTGGTGGGGGCCTGGAATGCGCTGCCAGGCAAGGTGGTGGAGGCGGACACACTGGGAACGTTTGAGACTTATCTAGACAGCCATATGAACGGAGTGGGAATGGAGGGATACAAAAGAATGGTCTAGTTTGGACCAGGGAGCGGCACGGGCTTGGAGGGCCGAAGGGCCTGTTCCTGTGCTGTATTGTTCTTTGTTCTTTGTCCACACGGACAGACAACCGAGGTCGGAATTGAACCCGGGTCCCTGGCGCTGTGAGGCAGCAGTGCTAACCACTGTGCCACCTTGCCACCCTTTAAATTGTGAATGGGATACAGATTCTGACCACAAATTCCTGCACGGCCATTTGGAGTCACTTGCTTAATGTCAGTGCTTTACATTGAAGCTACCGACTGAAGTGCTTGGAATAGAGTAACTGGGGGAAGCCTTCATGGGCCACGTAATTGGGCCAGAGCGCATGAACCTGAGTCAATCGGGAGTGAGGGTGAGCAGTCCTGGGGCTGGAGGGCTTCAGCTGGAGTTAGGGAAGTTGTTCGGAATGGGCCTGTATTTAGTCGTTCTCTCCACCAAATATCTAACTCCGTGCTGTACCTGTCCTGGCAGTGTTTGATGGGGACAGTGTAGAGGGAGCTTTTTTCTGTATCTAACCCCGTGTTGTACCTGCCCTGGGAGTGTTTGATGGGAAGAGTTAAGAGGGAGTTTTACTCTGTATCTAACCCTGTGCTGTACCTGTCTGGGAATGTTTGATGAGGACAGTGTAGAGGGAGCTTTATTCTGTATCTAACCCCGTACTGTACCTGTCCTGGGTGTGTTTGATGGGGACAGTGTAGAGGGAGCTTTATTCTGTATCTAACCCCGTACTGTACCTGTCCTGGGTGTGTTTGATGGGGAAAGTGTAGAGGGAGCTTTACTCTGTATCTAAAACCACGCGGTACCTGTCCTGGGAGTGTTTGATGGGGATAGTGTAGAGGGAACTTTACTCTGTATCTAACCCTATGCTGTACCTGTCCTGGGAGTGTTTGATGGGGACAGTGTAGAGGGAGCTTTACTCTGTATTTAACACTGTGCAGTACCTGTCCTGGGAGTATTTGATGGGGACAGTGTAGAGGGAGCTTTACTCTGTATTTAACACTGTGCAGTACCTGTCCTGGGAGTATTTGATGGGGACAGTGTAGAAGGGGCTTTCGTCTGTATCTAACCCGGTGCTGTACCTGCCCTCGGCACGTTTGATGGGGACAGTGTAGAGGGGGCTTTACTCTGTATTTAACCCCTTACTGTACCTATCCTGGGAGTGTTTGATGGGGGACAATGTAGATGGAATTTTACTCTGTATTTAACACCTTGTTGTACCTGTCCTGGGAGTGTTTGATGGAGGACAGTGTAGAGGGAACTTTACTCTGTATCTAACCCCGTGCTGTACCCGTCTGGGAGTGTTTGATGGGGACAATGTAGAGGGAGTTTTACTCTGTATCTAACCCCGTGCTGTATCTGTCCTGGGAGTGTTTGATGGGGACAGTGTAGAGGGAACTTCACTCTGTATCTAACCCGTGCTATACCTGTCCTGAGAGTGTTTGATGGGGACAGTGTAGAGGGAACTTTACTCTGTATCTAACCCTATGCTGTACCTGTCCTGGGAGTGTTTGATGGAGGACAGTGTAGAGGGAACTTTACTCTGTATCTAACCCCATGCTATACCTGTCCTGAGAGTGTTTGATGGGGACAGTGTAGAGGGAACTTCACTCTGTATCTAACCCGTGCTATACCTGTCCTGAGAGTGTTTGATGGGGACAGTGTAGAGGGAACTTTACTCTGTATCTAACCCTATGCTGTACCTGTCCTGGGAATGTTTGATGGGGACAGTGTAGAGGGAGCTTTACTCTGTATCTAACCCCGTGCTGTACCTGTCCTGGGTGTGTTTGATGGGGACAGTGTAGAGGGAGCTTTAGTCGTGCGTATTTAGTTGATATTAATAAATCCTCTCATTTGCAACATTGAGGGCTCTTACAGTAACACCCCAAGACCAAGGCCAAAACATCATTCACTGTACAAAAACCCCTCTGTTGACTCTCAGTGAACCAATTACATTACTCTAAAGGGTACTTGAATGGGCTTTAATCTGCCATTTTAAAAAAATTCCATTAACCAAAATAAGACTGTGAACAAGATCAAATAATCAAAAGCGCAATATTTCAACGTAAGGTGAATAAGTTCAAGCTCTGAACTTGTTTGGTGTCTTTTAATAATTCTTTTCATTAATGTTTCTACCTTCAAAGAATTAGCCTATCTCACAGAGCCCAGGCTTTGCTGGATATTTTTACCTCTGCCTTTGGAGACAGTTTTTAACCTTATCTGAGCGTGTGTCCTTTGCAGAATTTCTTATCTGTGTGTATCAACAGACAGTTGAAGGACGCAGAGGTGCATCCTTTCATTTCTGTGAGTGTTGGAGAGTATTGGAGATTAAGGTCTAAAGCTTTATTCAAGAACAGCAATGAGATTTATTAGCAAATGCTGGTCTTTATGACAAATCTCTCAGACAGACTATACCTGTGATCGCTACCGTCCGTGATTGCAGTGGCTACATTGATGGTTCGAAAGCAAATAAAAAGCTGCTAAATGAAAATGGATATCTGTTTTGGTCGCTCATCTATTCTGTTGCATATTCAGCCAATAGGTCCTTTGGCAAGTGCGCATAAGAAAAGGTGGAAGACGGCGGAATTTTCCAGTCTCTCCAACCCCAAGACTCGCACGCAGACACAGGGAGAACGTGCAGACTCCACACAGACAGTCACCCAGACCGGAATTGAGGCTGGAATTGAACCCGGATCCTTGGTGATGTCATTGAATATATTCAACAGCGAGTTAGACAGATTTTTGATTTATAAGGGAGCCAAGGGGTAAGAGGACAGGGAGTCAAGTGGACAAAAGGTTACAAATGAGATCAGCCATGATCTTATTCAATGGCAGGACGGGCTTGAGGGGTCTAGAGATCCAATCCTCCTCCTATTTCTCATATTGTTATGTACCTCCCTGTCCCAAGTACATCAAGATTCAAGCAATCCCAGGTACCCTCAGTCTCCGACACCTAATGCCCAGTATCGTCCCCCAGATATCTACCCTCCCTACTCTCAGTTCCTTCGATGCCCCCTTAATTCTCACAAATTTCCAAAGCATATCCTCAGTCTGAGGGCCATACCCAAAGCAGTTAAGTCAATATCCCTGGTTAACAATCCTTCGCATAATATCACTGTTTTTATAAAACCACTGATAACACCGTGGGATATATTCTCATTTTAAAATACATGCAATACCTGACACAAAATTTATTAGTAATAAGAAAACCATTAACACCTCTCTAAGAATTATTACTCCTGTAAATGCACACCCACACTATATGTACAATATAAATTGAGATGTAGGTTGGTAACTATCAATGAGAGAATAATATAAAACAGAGTTTAAACTATAAATTGGCAAAATATGAACTGGTAAGTAGTATATACTGACCAAAGAATGTACATGGGTATATAATAAAGGGAATCATAGAAATTGCTTAATAAATATACCAGTACATAATATAAATAGTACTGATCAATCTCCGATGGCATTGTACATGGGCAGCATGGTGGCACATTGATTAGCACTGCTGCCTAAAAACACCAGAGACCCGGGTTCAATTCTGACCTTGGGCCACTGTCCGTATGGAGTATACACATTCTCCCCAAGTCTGCATGGATTTCTTCCTGGTGCTCCGGTTTCCTCCCACACTCCAAAGATGTGCGGGTTAGGTGGATTGGCCATGATAAATGCCCCTTGGTTTCAGGAGGACTAGCTAAGGTAAATATGTGCGGTTATGGGGATAGGGCCTGGGAGGGATTGTTGTCAGTGCCGGCTAGATTAGCCGAACGGCCTCCTTCTGCACTTAGGGATTCAACGGGCCGGATTTTATGGCCTCACTCATCCTGAAACCGTAAAATCCTGCCCGAGGTCAACAGACCTTTCCATGTTCCACCCCTCGCCTGCTCCGATTCCCGTGGCAGGCGGGGCACTAAAATTCCGGCCTATGATTCCATGGAGAATTCAGACCAAGTGTGCCCTAAAGATGAGGGAGCAATAGAGGGTGAGGAGATAATTGCACCGGGACAAAACAATGTAATTCTGTTTCCATCTTAAAGTCACACTGAGCTTATTTTTATATTTATATTACAAATACTTGCATCCATGTTTAGATTGGAAACATCCTATGTAAGCTTGTCATGCTTGTAATTGTGTCCTCCTACCAGTGGCGGTGCTGTAGCATACCGTACACAATGACAATGGGCGGAATTTTCCTGTCCCGCCCACCACAGGAATCGTAGTGGGCAAGGGGCAGACCATGCAAAGTTCCATTGGTGTCGGGCGGGGATTTCCAGCCTCGGAGCGAGCGCAGTCAGAAAATCCCACCCATTGTCCCAGTATATTGAAAGCTCTCATTAAAGCTGCATCACTTTATTAGTGGAAGCGAGCCTTGGCCTAGCGGTAATATTCCCAAATCAGAAAGCAAAGGATCGAACTCCCATCTAGAAAACCCTGATGATTGGCATTTAGAATATTGTGTTGGCATCCACCAAGCATCCGGGCGAAGTGCCCACTGACTCATGACAATATTCCCACCTCAGAGGCATTAGCGCTTTGGCTTCAGCTGCCTCATGATTGAATATTGGATGCTCATGACCAATGAGTCCCACCTCCAACCCCATCGTAAAGAGTACGTGGGGTATTTTTTAGCCAAGGTAAAAGCCCACCTGAAAAATGGTAAACCAAAGATAAAAATGATGAGAACGGCAACCAGGAACCAGCTGAGCTTCTCTTCCATAGCAAATGACCCAAGAATCTCATGCTGTGAGACTTGAATACTTGGACAGAACATTGCAGACAGATAAGTTTTAGTTTACTTATTAATGTCACACGTAGACCTACATTAGCATACCGTACACAATGACAAATTACCATGAAAATCCCCTAGTTGCCACACTCTGAAGCCTGTTCGGGTACACTGAGGGAGAATTTAGCATGGCCAATGCACCTAACCAGCACGTCTTTCGGACTGTGGGAGGAAACCGGAGCGCCCGGAGGAAACCCACGCAATACAGGAAGAACGTGCAGACGGTGACCCAAGCCAGGAATCGAACCCGGGTGTGGTAAACCACTGTTAACTTATTGCCTGTGTGTGTGTGACATGCCTGGACATGCCCCTGCCGGCCCTGCCTGGGACTCCTCCCCCCCTGGTCCAGGTATAAAGGTGACTGCTCCCCACCCCCTGCCTCAGTCTCTGGACCAGTTCATCGGCATCGGTGTGCTCCAAGTCTTTTGCTAATAAAAGCCTATTTGTTCTTGCATACAAACTAGTCTTTGCTTGGCTGATAGTGCATCACCGGGTCCCTGGCAATCTGAAGCAGCAGTGCTAACCACTGTGCCATCGTGAGACAAAATTTAATACGAAATACGATTATTAGTTATTGATTTGACCATCACAGTGAAGCAGTTGAAAACACAGCCCTTTGACCGAGAGGTTGCCCTGAGGCAGACTGGACTCTCAAGATTAGCATACCCCAATTGCATTGTGGCAGGTCCCAATCCTTACCTTATAGCCTTTGTGTTCCTGGTTGTGTATGGAGATATCAGTTTAAATAGAAGTCTCATAATGCCACTTTTACCCAGCGCAGCTCCAGTTGCAGCTGTAAAGGCAGCATCAAATATATGTAATTTATAAAGAAAAAAATCTGATTAGCTCATGGCGAAACAATATGCTTGACCACATTAAAGGGACGGGTGATAAATACTGGCCTAGCCAGTGATGCCCACATCCCATAAATTAACATTTCTAAAAAATTATCAGCGTGATTCACTGGCTTGCTAAGCAACCTAGTACCTGGGTAAAGCAATGTCACTGTACGCGCTGTGGTCGGGTTTAACCCTGCCTCATGTGGGTTCCAGTGTAGGAACTGGCCATTCAGCCCATCAGGTTTGCACGAATCATTGTTTCCAAATTGAGCCACCCACCATCGTCTCATTATATCATTGATTCATTTTAGTTTTGTTCAGTAAATTGTTGTGGCAATTACAACCTTAAAGCTTAAGTGTAGTCAAGTCTGCCAACTTCTGGAACACCAACAAGATAGAGTCAGTTGCTGAGAGGATCTGCAAAAGGGGATTCTCAGTCTGTTACCCAGATATTGGGAAGAGTGAAAATGCTCTCTTGGGAGAAGGGCAAAGAAAAGTGAAAAGAACAACAGGTCACCTCCTGATTTTAACAAAACTACTCTGAGACCGTATTTTTTTATTCATTCGTGGGACACAGGCATTGCTGGTTGGCCAGCGTTTATTGCCCATTCATAGTTGCTCGGGAGGCAGTTGAGAGTCAATAACATTGCTGTGGCTCTGGAGTCACATGTAGTCCAGACCAGGTAAGGACGGCAGATTTCCTTCCCTAAAGGACATCAGTACACCAGATGTTTTTTTCCGACAATGGTTTCATGGTCATCAGTAGATTATTAATTCGAGACATTTTTTGTTGAATTCAAATTCCGCCATCTGCCGTGGGGGGATTCAAATCCGGGTCCCCTGAACATTAGCTGAGTATATGGATTAATAGCTTAATGATAATACCACTAGGCCATCACCTCTCCATCATGAACTGGTTGAGCTGAATGCTCTGCTCCTGTGCCCCATATACGATGAAATTAGCCAGCAAGAAAAGAGGTGACTGCCCTGTTGATGTTCTCCCTGCAAACCAGGGAAAGGCATCAGGCCTTGGCTGCCAGTTCCCTTACAACTCAGAGATCAAGTATATGCTTGGCAATATTTCTTTGGACCAGTTGGATATCGAAAACAAGCACCAACGATAAGACAGGAACAAGGCAGCTCCCTGGAAAAGGACATCTCTATGATAAGACAGGCTGGGATCAGAACACACAATGGAAGCAAGTATCGGGAATTGGACACATTCTGTAGAAGTGCAATATGACAAAAATATAACAGCTCAACCAATAACAGGTATATAACAGGAATGTTTCTATTCTTGGGGATAAAGGGATCAAGGGATATGGGGGAAGCGCGGATCAGGATATTGAATTCAATGGTCATCCATGCTCATAACAAATGGTGGAGCAGGCTCGAAGGGCCGAATGGCCTACTCCTACTTCTAGTTTCAATGTTTCTATATCCTGCTGGACAGTAACACCAGAAATATTTAACAGCAATGCTTATTGAACAGGACAATGTCAGAACTTACTTAATTACGTACAGAGACAAGGGCATAGCAAACGGTTTTATATCCAAAGAAAGGCCACAGACCTGAAACGTTAACTCTGTTTCTCTCTCCGCAGATGCTGCCTGACCTGCTGAGCATTTCCAGAATTTTCTGTTTTTATTTCCAGCGTCCAAAGCATTTCGCTTTTATTATTAACATTAACTAAACCAGAGGAAAAATGTATACAATCTATGTGCTCATTGTGTGAAAGAGCTGGAGGAACCAATTAATATTCATGTGGGACTCAATAAATTAAAGCCTCCTTTACTTGCAATAGAATATTAAGGAGTACAAACATCCTAGATCAAAAGATGGGTAGGAGATGAGTACAGACTCTTAACTGGCAATAAATGTAACTATTCAAAGGGTTAGTGTTTTTCAAGTGGGCAAGTTGAGTAGGAACCCTCAGTCATGGGTGATAGGGGAGGAGTTAAGCAATATTGCATGAAGTAATATTGTTAAGCTAATATTAATAGTTAACCCATATTACAAGAAGCCCTGCGGAAATGATTCTAAAACACCGAATTAATTCAATGAACAGCTAATTTGGTTTGAATTTCTCAACAAGCTCAGGGGGTACAATAATAGCAATTGCATTCCGCTAACACTGATGCTTGCAGAAGTAGAAATACTGGAATTCCGTTGCAAAGTTCTTAATTATTAAATGGACTAGAACTCGAGGGCACAACCTCAGAGTGAAGGGACGCTCCTTTAAAACAGAGATGAGGAGGAATTTCTTCAGCCAGAGGGTGGTGAATCTGTGGAATTCATTGCCACGAAGGGCTATGGAGGCCAGGTCAATGGGTTTCTTTAAGACAGAGATAGATAGGTTCTTGATCACTAAGGGGATCAAGGGTTACAGGGAGAAGGCAGGAGAATGGGGGTGAGAATCATATCAGCTTTGATTGAATGGCGGAGCAGACTCGATGGGCCGAATGGCCTAATTCTGCTCCGATATATCTTATCGGTCACATTAGGGCTTCTTAGAAGAAGTCATTTAAAGTTTCCAAGTTTGTGATCTTCAGTGACACTTACCACTAGAAGCATAGATCCTGAGAACCCACAGACAGGGGGTGACGTACTTGGGCTGTGGTAGACTGAGCTGCAGCAGGTTCAAGGTCTCATCAATGGCTCCAATCTCTTGAGCTTTCTGTCCAAACCTCCTGTCTGTGAGCAAATGTCATCAGATAGTTTTATAAAACACCAGATCCTGAGACAATTATTCACGCTCCCTATTCAGTCATCAAATTGTTGCTGACACCATAGAACCATAGAAACCATAGTGCACAAAGAAGCCATTCGGCCCATCGAGTTTGCACCGACTCTCCAAAAGAGTATCTTACTCAGGCCCTCCCCTCTGTCCTATCCCCGTGACCCCACACATTTACCATGGCTAATCCACCTAACCAACACATCTTTGGACACTAAAGGGAAATTTAGCATAAACAATCCACCTAACCTGCATATCTTTGGATTGTGGGAGGAAACTGGAGCTCACGGGGGAAGCCCGTGCAGACACGGGGAGAACGTGCAGATTCCACACAGTCACCCGAGGCTGGAGTTGAACCCAGGTCCCTGACGCTGTGAAGCAGTATGCTAATCAGGAGTCTGTTTTATTGATTATCGTGGTGTTCCCAGACCGTCTTGCATCATGAAAGTAAACTTATAGAATCATCAACTCATCAGCTTTGCAGTCGAGTTGTTTCTCCACAGATCTACTTTCTCTCCATAAACATTGGGCGGAATTTTCCCAAAAAATCACTCGTGTCTTAATGGCGAGAAAACTGGAGCGATCTGCACCCGTCTGCCCGGTGCAGACTGGACCACAATCGTTTCACACTTAGTCAGTTTTTGGGACAGTGATGAGTTGTGCGCTGGTTTTGGGAGGGGCTGGGCCCAAACACGCTAGTGAGCCCAGCTACAAACTGATCAGGCGCCATTTTGATAGGGTGCCCTGATCTCACAGTGCGCAGGGGACCCCCTCACTCCCCCTACAAACATCGGGAATCTTCCCCTTATAAGCAGCACATTTCCCCACCCCGACTCTGAAAGGGATTGCCGCCACTGGGCATTGGGTCCCTCCCAATGGGACCCCCTTCATGACCCCCAACCTGCCTGCCCCTTCATAGCCCCCCATCCCCTGCATAGCACCCCATCATAGACTCTTCCCATCATAGCGCCCGCCGCATAGCTCCCCTGCATATTCCCCTTTCATAACTCCCCACTCTGGCCCCACCCCCACTCAGGCGTCATCCCCTTGGCACTTCCCCCAGCACACTGGCAGTGCCCAACTGGCAGTGCCAGTGTGCCAGGTTGGCACTGTCAGGTGGGCACTGCCCAGCCATGTCCCCGACCGCTTGGGGGCTTCAATGGCCTGCAAGCCCTCTGGCATGGCCATCATGCCTGGTCTCTGCTCGCCAGGTTCGCAGAGCGCCCAAGGGTCAAAAGATTCCAGAAGCTGGGAGAATCTGGCGTCGAATGGGCTAAGCATATTTAAATGCTACTTTAAATATGCTAATAATCTTGCGCCCTTTCTGGGCGCGATCCTGTTTGTGCCAGTAGCAAGAGACTGGAGAAATTATGAGCAGTTTGGCGCTGGGTGGAAAGCCTTTTCTAGGCCCTCATGCAACTTTCTGGGATTGGCACGATCTGTACCAGACACGGAGAGGCTGTCTATTTAAAACAACTCGTTTCCATATCCAATAGTACAGAATATTGAACGCAGAATTTACATAAGCCAGACCGCAGCCTTACTGATACAAATTCACCACTACCTGTCCAGGTTATTTGTGCTGCTAGATGCTAAATCAGAGAATTAGCTTTTTTTATTTATGGCCTTATCGGTTTGTACTGACAAAATGATCTCGATTTGCCTATTTTTGAATTTCTACTCTATCCTCCTCACAGCTCACAATACTTTTAGGTTTTGCACTGTTCACAAATTTTGAAACCATGCGCTGTACACCAAGGTCTAACTCCTTTATATATAGAATCCCTACAGGGCAGGAGGAGGCCATTCATTTGGCCCATCGAGTCAGCACCGACACTCTGACAGAGTATCTTACCCAGGCCCTCTCACCCATCCTATCCTCGTAACTCCGCACATTTTACGTGGCTTATCCATCTAACCTACGCATTTTTGGACACTAAGGGGCAATCTAGCATGGCAAATCCTCCTAAGCCGCACATCTTTGGAGTGTGGGAGGAAACCAGAGCACCCAGAGGAAACCCACGCAGACACGGGGAGAACATGCAAACTCCACACGGACAGTCATCCAAGGCCAGAATTGAACCCTGGTCCGTGGAGCTGTGAAGCAGCAGTGCTAACCACTGTGCCACCATGCCGACCCAAATGTATATTCATCCCCTTTCTCTCTGTTGCTACTTTTGTAAAGTCACGGATTTCAAAATGTAAAAACAACATTAAATTCTATTCCTTACCTCTTTGTCCAACTTTGATGATTAAATGCATTAGAGGTAAGAGGACATAGTAATTGGGAGGAAATATCCTGGTCATGTTCACTAGTGTGTGTAGCAACGCCTCACTGCCGCCCTTGGAAATCATGTAACTGATCCGTTTGACCGTACCTGAAACAATATGAAGATGAAAGAAAATGTGGCAACTTATGATTAAGCAACCTAGTACCTGGGTAAAGCAATGTCACTGTACGCGCTGTGGTCGGGTTTAACCCTGCCTCATGTGGGTTCCAGTGTAGGAACTGGCCATTCAGCCCATCAGGTTTGCACGAATCATTGTTTCCAAATTGAGCCACCCACCATCGTCTCATTATATCATTGATTCATTTTAGTTTTGTTCAGTAAATTGTTGTGGCAATTACAACCTTAAAGCTTAAGTGTAGTCAAGTCTGCCAACTTCTGGAACACCAACAAGATAGAGTCAGTTGCTGAGAGGATCTGCAAAAGGGGATTCTCAGTCTGTTACCCAGATATTGGGAAGAGTGAAAATGCTCTCTTGGGAGAAGGGCAAAGAAAAGTGAAAAGAACAACAGGTCACCTCCTGATTTTAACAAAACTACTCTGAGACCGTATTTTTTTATTCATTCGTGGGACACAGGCATTGCTGGTTGGCCAGCGTTTATTGCCCATTCATAGTTGCTCGGGAGGCAGTTGAGAGTCAATAACATTGCTGTGGCTCTGGAGTCACATGTAGTCCAGACCAGGTAAGGACGGCAGATTTCCTTCCCTAAAGGACATCAGTACACCAGATGTTTTTTTCCGACAATGGTTTCATGGTCATCAGTAGATTATTAATTCGAGACATTTTTTGTTGAATTCAAATTCCGCCATCTGCCGTGGGGGGATTCAAATCCGGGTCCCCTGAACATTAGCTGAGTATATGGATTAATAGCTTAATGATAATACCACTAGGCCATCACCTCTCCATCATGAACTGGTTGAGCTGAATGCTCTGCTCCTGTGCCCCATATACGATGAAATTAGCCAGCAAGAAAAGAGGTGACTGCCCTGTTGATGTTCTCCCTGCAAACCAGGGAAAGGCATCAGGCCTTGGCTGCCAGTTCCCTTACAACTCAGAGATCAAGTATATGCTTGGCAATATTTCTTTGGACCAGTTGGATATCGAAAACAAGCACCAACGATAAGACAGGAACAAGGCAGCTCCCTGGAAAAGGACATCTCTATGATAAGACAGGCTGGGATCAGAACACACAATGGAAGCAAGTATCGGGAATTGGACACATTCTGTAGAAGTGCAATATGACAAAAATATAACAGCTCAACCAATAACAGGTATATAACAGGAATGTTTCTATTCTTGGGGATAAAGGGATCAAGGGATATGGGGGAAGCGCGGATCAGGATATTGAATTCAATGGTCATCCATGCTCATAACAAATGGTGGAGCAGGCTCGAAGGGACCGTACCTGAAACAATATGAAGATGAAAGAAAATGTGGCAACTTATGATTAATACCTTCAACATATTAAAAATTAAACAACAAATGACATTAAGCAAAATAAGGAGCGACTAGGAAAGGTGGTCAAAAAAGTAGGTTTTACAGAAGAAGAGAGGTTTGTGAAGTGAATTATTTCAAAGAGCTGGCACAAGCTTGATGGGCCAATTGGCCTCCTTCTCCACCGTATGATTCTCAAATCCTTCTGATTGAGAAAGGAATGTTGACCAAGGGTCATCTCAGCCTTATCATTCTCTTGTCTGGCTTTGGTGTGAACTAATTTCTGTCTGATAAATTATTCCATTACATATAGAACGCCAGTGTAATAGGAAGTGGGATCTCAGAATTAGAGAATGATTGACGCACAGAAGCAGGCCATTCAGCCCATCGTGTCTATGCCAACTCTCTGAAGGAACAATTCACCCAGTGCCACTCCCCCGCCTCCTCCCCGCAGCCCAGCACATTCCTACCTTTCAGATATTAATCCAATTCCCTTTTTAACACTTAAATTGAAACTGCCTTCACCACATTTTCCAGCAGCGCACTCCAGATCCAGAGAAAGGTTTCTCCTCCTGTCGCTATGGCTTCTTTTCCCAATTACCCTAAATCTGAGCCCTTTTTTTGTGATCCTTCCACCAAGGGGAGAAGTTTCTCCCAATCTACTCTGTCCAGTGCCCTCATGATTGTAAATACCACCATCAAATCTCCAACATTCGCAAATTCTCTAATCGGCTTATAAGAAGTTCCTAATCCCAGGAACCATTTTGATAATCGCTTCTGCATTCTCTCCTAAAGAGTGGCGCCCAGAACTGGACACAATACAATCCCATGTTTGACATAACTTGCTTCCTTTTGTACTCTACGCCCCTATTAACGAAGCCTAGGATGCCTTATGCTTTATTAACCATTCTCTCAACTTATACTGCCACCTTTAATGATTTATTGATTTAATGATTAATGATTTACAATCACTAGAGAGACAGATACCTTTAAAAAAGGGATTCAATCTTCCAGTTTCTCGGTGAAAGAATGACACAGCAAGATTGCACTTTGTTTTACTATAACAAATGACTAAGAACACTGTCAGCTAAACACTATTTTCTTTTTTGTAGGCAACTTTTACTTTAAACTACAGAAAGGAACATCATCGTTTTATGTGTATCACACATCGTACGCTCCATGAAATTACAATCATTAAAGCAAACAGTACACGGTTTCTTCCAGCTTCCATCTGAGGAGATAGTGCCAACCCTCCAATACAACCAGGTCAGCACAGCCAGGGTGGCAGCCACCGTGGGGACCTTGGTGCAGGACTTTTGTCCAGCACTGCTGCCCTTGCACTCCATGGTGGGTTTCCTCCGGGTGTTCCGGTTTCCTCCCACAGTCCGAAAGACGTGCTGGTTAGATGCATTGGCCATGTTAAATTCTCCCTCAGTGTGCCCGAACAGGTGCCAGAGTGTGGCGACTAGGGGATTTTCACAGTAACTTCATTGCAGTGTTAATGTAAGTCTACTTGTGACACTAATAAATAAACTTAAACTTAAGAAATGTACTCCATAGTACAAGACATTCGATTCCCGGCTTGGATCACTTTCTGTGTGGAGTTTGCAGATTCTCCTCATGTCTGTGTGGGTTTCCTCCGGGTGCTCCGGTTTCCTCCACAGTCCAAAGATGTGCGGGTTAGGTTGGTTGGCCATGCTAAAATTGCCCCTTAGTGTCCTGAGATGCGTAGGTTAGAGGGATTAGTGGATAAATATGTAGGGATATGGGGGTAGGGCCTGGGTGGGATTGTGGCCAGTGCAGACTCGATGGGCCAAATGGCCTCTTTCTGCACTGTAGGGTTTCTATGATTCTATGATTCTAAGACATGCACGCCATTGTGCAGGTACTTGTGAGGATCCATGAGTGCCAATGCCAGAGGACGGCGGAGCTTCTCAAGCTCACTCTAGCTGTTCCCTATCCCAAGGACGGAGCCAGGAGCCTTTGGAAGGAGGAGCAGCTGGTGCACAGACTAGGACCATCCTCCCAGGTGACTCTGACTGTGCCACCCATCCAAGTCCCCTCTTCCTGTGACCGCTTCAGATGCAGCCGCACAGGCTGAAGGAGGTGACACTGCCACGTGGCAGGACCCCAAAAGGAGGCCACGGCCCTCCAGAGGATGCCTGTCAAGATAATGGCAGACAGCAAGCTGCCTCCACCCCCGCTGTGGATGCTGGGATGCACCAAGACATAGCGGCAGGGTTAGCAAGGTTAAAATGTTCTAGTAGAACAGTGTGGGCATGGTGCAAGCAATTTGAGATCGTGTCCACCTCTGTAAATAAACTCTCGCTTACTGCACCCATTTCATCGTTCTTTGTTCTGATGAGATGCCTGCCTGTAGTGCCGACGAGAAAACTTGATTCCTGTGGGTACTCAGTCCAGGGCTTCCTCTGTGTGCTTTATGCAAGGTTGCCAACACGTTGGTGGCATCCCCTCACAGTGACTGTTCACATCAGTCATGCCTGTTTCTCGTAGGGAATGAGGACATCTCCCACAATGCACAAGGCTACCATCACTCATTCCTGTCATTGTCAATGTGTATTCTCTGCACATTTTGCCCTATTGCTGTCTTCCATATATTTTTATCCACAGCCTCTAGTGACACTGGACCATAAGGGTACAGGTCACCAAGGATGATCTTAGATCAGGAGAGGTGAAACTCTCTGCCCGACATCACCATGATATGATCCTGGTCATTGAGAGTAAGTGAGCTGCCGTCAGCAGAGAGGAGTCAGACATTCGTAGCCGCTCTCTGAGGATCAGTGCACTGTCCCCACTGCAATGTTGGGACTATGAGCAACTGCTTCCTTCACATGGCACGAGCCTTATCACTGAGAGTGCGCACTGCCATCAGTCACATGGGAGAGCAATGCTCAGAGTGGGAATGGAGGTGGGGATGATGGGATGTCCTCACTGATTGGCCTCACCACCTTCCATGAATCAGACGGCAATGAGCACATCCTGAGCTTGTCTGCCCCATCTGGCCATTGTTACTGCCCCATGGCCAACATCCTCCCCCTCCAGCACCTCCTCTTCCTCGTCCACCTCGACACCTTCATCATCTGAGGAAAGGTGCTGCCCCTCCATCTCCTCCTCAGGCAGTTCCGCCCCCTGCCCTGTTGAAGTGCCAGTTTGTGGAGGGCACAGCAGACAACCCTCTGCAGATTGTATTGCAGGGCTCCCCCAGACCGGCCCAGACATCTTCAGCGTCCCAATGGTCATTATAGGGTCGTTTCCCGCCCAGTGTCAATTCGTAGACTGACAAGTGGATTTATCTGGTGTGGGGGAAGCCCAAAGATGAACAAGCTGAGGCCTTGGGCAGAAAGAACAGCTAGACCTCCTTCAGAAGGACGTCTCCCACAATGCATAAGGCTACCATCACTCATTCCTGTCATTGTCAATGTGTATTCTCTGCATATTTTGCCCTATTTGCCCTGTTATGATTTTCGGCACCTCCCCCTCAAGTGGTCACTGGACAAATATTCAGCCAATATTTTCTATTCCAGTGCTATCTGTCTCTCCCAGCATTCCTTGCACCTCTCTAATATTACCTCCCTGTTCTCAACCCCCTGCCAAGTTAGAATAACCCCCCCCCCCTCCCCCAAAGCACAAACAAATCACCCTGCAAGGAAATTGGTTCTGGCTCTGTTTAGGTGCAACCCGTCAGACCCATACAGGGCCCATCTCCCCCAGAGCTGGTTCCAGCGACCCAGGAATCTAAAGCCTCCTTTCTGCCTCATCTTTCTAGTCCAACTATCGTCCGCTCTACCTTTCCATTTCAATACTCAGTTGCTTGTAGTATTGGGAGTAACCCAAAGAGAGAGAGAGGTGATAGATTTAAACCTGAGATGAGGAGGAACTACTTCTCGCAGTAGGTAGTGAATTTATGGAACTTGCTGCCCCATAGCGCGGTGGAGTCTGAACCATTGAATGGTTTCAAGAAGGAGATAGATATATTTCTGATTTAAACAAAACAGGTTAAAGTGATATGGGGAACAGGTGGGGAGGTGGACTTGAAACCAGGGAGTGATCAGCCATTATCAGATTAAATAGCGGATCAGGATTCCTATGTTCCTATATTGCTACTGTTGAGGTCCAGCTGTCTAATTTTCTGCTTAGCTCCCTAAGTTCTGACTTCAGGATAACATCCCTCTTCCTATATACATTGTTTGTACTGATGTGGACCATTACTGCAGGCTGTTGATGCTTCTCCCTTAGGGTACCCTGCAGCCAGTGACATTCTTAACACTGGAACAATGGAGGCAAATCCTGGAGTCACACCTGCGGCTACAGGAATGCCTGTCTGTTCCCCCTATCTATCGAATCTCCAATCACTATTGCTCTTCCAGTCTTCTTCATGCGCCACCCCTCCCCCAACCCCCTCCTTCCCTTACAGCTAAGCCAGTCGTGATGCCATGGACTTGGCCCTGGCTGTACTCCCCAAATGAACCATCACGTTCATCATTATTCATAACTGAGTACTGGTTGGAGGGTGAGATTCACTCACGGGCTCCTGCACTACCTCTTTCTTCTTGCCTGCCTGTTGGTCACCCATTGCCTCTATCCCTGTGTTGGGTAGCACGGTGGCTAGCGCTGCTGCCTCACAGCACCAGGGACCCAGGTTCGATTGCCAGCTTGAGTCACTGTCTGTGCAGAGTCTGCATGTTCTCCCAGTGTCTGTGTGGGTTTCCTCCAGGTGCTCTGGTTTCCTCCCACTGTCCGAAAGACTTGCTGGTTAGGCGCATTGGCCATGCTAAATTCCCCCTCCGTGTACCCGAACAGGTGCCGGAGTGTGGCGACTCGGGGATTTTCACAGTAATTAATAATTGCAGTGTTAATGTAAACCTACTTGTGACACTAATAAATAAACTTTAACCTTACTCTAAGTGTGCTATCTACGATGCTCTTAACCTCACAGATGCTGCCCAGTGATAATAGCTGCTGCTCAAGGTCTGAAACCTGGAGCTCGAGCTGCTGCAACTGACAATATTTCTTGCCGATGTGGCTACCGGGGACACGGAAAGCATCCTGGAGTTCCCACATAGCACATGATGCGCATTCCAAAAGTCAGAAATGCCCCGAATGGTGTAGTCGAATTTCTTATCTTAGCATGCTGCCTTGGAGAGCGGAGCCAGTTAAAATAATTGCGCATCCAAAAAAAAAGTCTCCGGATCAAACAATCTTATCGATGGAGCTCTGTGCTCCTGGAATCAGCAATTTACACCTGTTCATCTTTAATGAGTGGAGTCCCATAGACTGGTGAGGGCAGAACCAAAAAATCCTAAAACCCAATGGTTTAGGCTTCCTCGTGAAAAATGGTCACTAAGACAGTTTACCAGACAGCTTCCGTATTGTAGAATAATGCCACAGCAAGAGCTGGTGCCTTGACATAGAATAGAATCCAAACAGTGCAGAAGAGGCCACTTGACCCATCAAGTCTGCGCCAACTTTGGGCAGCATGGTAGCACAGTGGTTGGCATTGCTGCCTCATAGCGCCGGGGACCCAGGTTCAGTTCCGGCCTCGGGCGGCTGTGTGGACTTTGTGCGTTCTCCCCGTGTCTGCATGGGTTTCCTCCGAGTGCTCCGGTTTCCTCCCACAGTCCAGGGATCATAGAAATCATAGAAATCATAGAAACCCTACAGTACAGAAAGAGGCCATTCGGCCCATCGAGTCTGCACCGACCACAATCCCACCCAGGCCCTACCCCCATATCCCTACATATTTTACCTGCTAATCCCTCTAATCTATGCATCCCAGGACACTATGGGGCAATTTTAGCATGGCCAATCAACCTAACCCGCACATCTTTGGACTGTGGGAGGAAACCGGAGCACCCGGAGGAAACCCACGCAGACACGAGGAGAATGTGCAAACTCCACACAGACAGGGACCCAAGCCGGGAATCGAACTCAGGCCCCTGGAGCTGTGAAGCAGCAGTGCTAACCACTGTGCTACCGTGCCGCCCATGTGCGGGTTAGGTGGATTGGCCATGCTAAATTGCCCCTTAGTGTCAGGGGGACTAGCTAAGGTAAAGGCATGGGGTTATGGGGATAGGGCCTGGGTGGGCTTGTGGTCGGTGCAGACCCGATGGGCTGAATGGCCTCCTTCTGCACTGTAGTGATTCTATGAAAAATATAAACAATGCTTTGATGCACCCTCAGAGTGAATCATCCAGCAACACTTGGTGCGGGAGGACAGAAATCAAGAGAGGGGAAGGGGTCAGTCAGATAGATAAATTATTTTGTTCAAGTTTTGCGTGTCAGGCTTTCTGAACTTTCTGTCTGGTCTGCCAAGTCCAATAATATAGAATAATACAGTTGGTGAAGTAATTAACATTTCCTAGTTATGTACGGAAGTCACAAAGACAGAGAAAGGTGAACATACCTTTCCTCACCATCAGCTTTGTGGTCCATTAATATCAGACCAGTGCGCTGAAACTCATTTTGCAATCTAATATTAGGGAAGGGAGTAGAGTGAAGAGATCAAAGGGTGGAACAGTGGGGCTGTGTGTTGCAGTTCCAGCCAGCTGTCTTCTGAGTGATGTGATGTGAGTTCCAGTCTCAGATACGCTATCAGGGAATATATTGAACGAATGCCACATACCTCCCACACACACATGCGGTTACTGACCACAGCCACTCACATAATTACAGAGCTGCGTTGTTGGAGGTGTGTCTGATTCCCATCCTCGAGCTTACTGCATAGCAACCAAAAGAAAGGATCGGGATTTTAAAACATGGCAAAATAAGATTGTTTACCCGAAACCGCCGTGACGCACTTCAACCAGGGCTTCCGGGCGATTGGTGAACGGTGACACACACTCACCTGCCGACAGCAATTCATCCAGAATTTGCAGGATGCTGAGAGTACTTTTCACGTCATGCGAACTCTGTGACAAAACAGACAGAAAAAAAATGATACCTAAATAACATTGTGCCTGTGTGCGCAGTAAAGTTCCCCCGACCCTGTCACTAAAGGATGTGATTGAGGAGTTCCTGCAGAATGTGGTAAACCACCTGTATGTGTGACAGGCCTGGACACATCCCTACCCGAGACTCCTCCCCCCCCTGGTCCAGGTATAAAGGCGACTGCTCCCCACCCCCCTGCCTCAGTCTGGACCAGTTCATCGGCATGGGTGTGCTCCAAGTCTTTTGCTAATAAAAGCCTATTTGTTCTTGCATACAAACTAGTCTTTGCTCGATTGATGGTGCATCACAGAGTCTCTGTGGTTCAGTCGGTGGTGTCTTTGCCTCTCAGACCCTGATTTTACTGGCACGGCTGCCCTGAAATCGGGACGGGCGAGGCTCGCAGAACGGCATTCCCCGTTGGCCTCAGGCGCGATCTTACGAGCCTCGGGCAGCCGTGCCGGTAAAATCAGGTTCCTCTGAGTCAGAAAGTTATAGGTTCAAATCCCAAGCCTGATCTTGAGCACAAATATCAAGACCTGAGGCCCTGCCTGCTCTCTTAGCTGGATGTTCAAATAAAAATCCAGAGGACTTCTCTGCAGTGTCCAGGCCAATATTTATTCCTCACTCAACATCACCCAAACAAATGATCCGGTCGTGATCAGGTTGGTATTTGTGAGAATTAGCTGTCATATTTTCCACGTTGCAACAGCGATGATACTTCAAAAAAAAGTACTTCATTGGCTGTAAGGTATGTAGGGATGCCCAGTGGTTGTGAAAGGTGCTATATAAATGCAAGTCTTTCTTTCAATTGTGGCTGGGGAGAATCTATCAGTTCCAGGTCATTGCTTCAACGCTCAGTCAGACATTTTCCTTCCTACTTCTCTTTGTTTGCAGCCATCAAAAAATGTTGACGTTTGATCTATTTCTAAAATGGGCGATTCTCGTTCCAAGAATAGATTATTATAACAATTGGTGATCCAGACAAACTCTGCTTAAAAAAGCCAGGTCATGCACGGGCAGCACAATGGTTAGCACTGCTGCCTCTCAGCGCCAGGGATCCGGGTTCGATTCCGGCCTCGGGTGACTGTCGGTGTGGAGTTTGCATGTTCTCCCCGTGTCTGTGTGGGATTCCTCCAGGTGTCCCAGTTTCCTTCCCCAGTCCGGGTCAGGTGGATTGGCCATGCTGAATTGCCCCTTAGTGTCCAAAGATGTGCAGTTTAGGAAGATTGGCTATGGTATATTGTTCCTTAGTGTCCAAAGATGTGCAGGTTAGGTGGATTATCAGGGTAAATGTGTGGGGTTATGGGGATAGGGAGGGTGGTAGGCTTGGTTCAGATGCTCATTCGGAGAGTCGGAAGCTGAGTGGCCTTCTTCTGCACTGTAGGGATCGTATGATGCACAGCATTGGGGAGTACAGGACATGCTCCACATTTGGAAGGTTCTGTGCCATTAGCTCACATACATTTCCCCTAACGGTCAACCCAAGACCTGTTGGAAATGGAGCAATCATTTGGCCGTCCCAAGAAGATTCTGGAATCAACGCCCGGCACCAGCAGCGGCTAGCTTCTCATCCAGTCCCCTAACCTAACCAGCTTTCAGACCAAAAATAAACCGCAACAAATATATAATTGCTGGTCCCTGGAGACCAGCCAATGAAGTTCACACATTCCACACAGGCCAAACATCTTTAAAATAGTTTTGTCTGCTAATTCCAAATTGTCAATGAGCTTCAAATTTTGCAGACTTAGTTATTAATCAAAGCTGCCACGATGCAAGGAAGATACCTTCACAAGTCTGTCTCTGCACACTTTGGTACACAAGCAGGAGACAATCATTTTATAACCATAGACCAGAGCATAGAAGGAGGCCATTCAGTCCATCATATTTGTGGCAGAGCTAATCAATTAATCTGACTTCTTTGTTCTTTCCTCATCGCCTTGTAAATTTTTACCGCCCATTACTCCTCCAATTTAGGTAAATACCTATTTTTCCTGCTTCAAGAAGCTAATTGCATGAGGTTTCAGGGTCTGGAATATTGGTATGCTTTTTAATTTCTCACACCAGAATGATCCCTCTCCTGCATGTTTGTGAGCTAATCCAGCCTATTCCAATGAATCTGTGTCTGTTAAGTGCAGATTTATAAATCCCACATGCTGCAGTATTAACTTATTAAACAAGTTCCAGGTTATTCTTGTCCTTCTGCAATATGTAACAGGCTTTTTTTATAGTTAGTGACATCATTAAGGGAAAGGTTGTGGCGTCGTGATATTGCCACCGGATGAGTGATCCAGTGACCCAGGGTACTGCTCTGGGGACCCGAGTTCAAATCCCACCACGGCAGATGGTAAAATTTGAATTCAATAAAAAAATCTGGAGTTAAAAGTCTAATGATGACCATGAAACCATTGTCTATTGTTGTAAAAGCCCATCTGGTTCACTAATGTCCTTCAGGGAAGGAAATCACCGTCCTCACCTGGTCTGGCCTACGTGTCCACAGCAATATGGTTGACTCTTAAATGCCCTTGTGGATGGGCAATAAATGCTGGCTGGCCAGCCAGCAACACCACATCTGTCAGCACGGTGGCACAGTGGTTAGCACTGCTGCCTCACAGCGCCAGGGATCTGGGTTCGATTCCCGGCTTGAGTGACTGTCTGTGTGGAGTTTGCACATTCTCCCCGTGTCTGCGTGGGTTTCCTCTGGGGTGTTCCGCTTTCCTCCCACACTCCAAAGATGTGCGGGTTAGGTGGATTGGCCATGCTAAATTGTCCCTTAGTGACAGGGGGACTAGCTCGGGTAAATGCATGGGGTTATGGGGATAGGGCCTGGGTGGGATTGTGGTCGGTGCAGACTCGATGGGCTGAATGGCCTCCTTCTTCACCGTAGGGATTCTATGAATTTTCACTTTCTATTGCAATCTGCCTTGGTCGACCTGGTAGCGGTTTTTTGAGACACAGTTTCAGTCTGAAGATTAATAAGAATATTCAGTGGTATTTAGGGGAACTCAGCCAGTTTCCATTACTCCTAGTTTCCCTCTTCCTAAGTCTGATAACTAATGAACCAAACAGGCCCCTGTGCCTTTTTTAAATTCATTCGTGGGATGCATCGCTGGCTGGTCAGCATTTATTGTCCATCCCTAGTTGCCCAAGGGCAGTTGAGAGTCAACCACATTGCTGTGGCTCTAGAGTCACATGTAGGCCAGACCGGGTAAGGACGGCAGATTTCCCTTCCCTAAAGGACATCAGTGAACCAGATGGGTTTTTCTGACAATTGACAATGGTTTCATGGTCATCAGTAGATTCTTAATTCCAGATTTTTTAATTGAATTCAAATTCCACTATCCGCTGTGGCGGGATTCGAACCCGGGGTCTCCAGAACACGAGCGGAGTTTCTGGATTAATAGTCTAGCGATAATATCACTAGGCCATCGCCTTCCCTCTGCCATTCTCAGTATTAATGCCTAGGATTGTTTTTAGCCTATCTTCGCACCCATGCTGTTTTTTACCCTTTGGGAAATAGTGGGGGAAGTGATAGTTTAAGTTTATTTATTATTGTCACAAGTAGGATTACATTAACACTGCAGTGAAGTTACTGTGAAAATCCCCCAGTCATCATACTCCGGTGCCTGTTCAGGTACACTGAGGGGGAATTTAGCATGGCTAATGCACCTAACTAGTGCATCTTTCGGACTGTGGGAGGAAACCAGCACACCGATGATGGAAGGATTTCCCGGCACACCGATGATGGAAGGATTTTCCGGCTGATTATCAGCCCGTTGAACCACATTGAACGCTCATTCCTTGGCCAACAAGTCCTGGTGTCGAACTCGATCCCAGACCTTCTGGCCCAGTGGTAGGATCACTACCCATCGTACCACAAGACCTCCTGATAATGCCGAGGATTGGAGCTTCGCTATACCACAAGTGGGGCTTTTGGTAGGAATAGGATTTTCCATCTACAATATACAAAGGGCGGGATTTTCCGGCCACACTCACCCCAACGCCAGAAAATCTCGCCCAAGGTCAACGAACTTTTGCATGGTCCACGTCCCTCCCCCTATGATTCCGGTGGCGGGCGGGATGGAGAAATTCAACCCAATGAGTTTAAACCTGGCCAATGGCACTGAGAGTGGTGCATACGCCACTGTGGTTGTGTAGGAGCAAATGGCAAGTGAATTGAAGAGTGTGACAATGTCACTTAGCTACTACTGCCCAAGCCCAGGATAACGATCTGAGGACATGAGTTCAAATCTCACCATGGCAAAGTTATTCAATTAATAAAGCTAGTCTCAGTAATAATAAGCATGTAAAAGCTCCTCTGTTGCCCTTTGCAAGCATAATGCCTGAAGGAAAAAAAGAATAATACAGAGAGAGGCAAAGGGCCAGCTGTAGAAATGTTAGAGTGTAATGAAATCACTTTTAATCTAATTTTGGTACACCCTGTTTGAAGGATTTCACTGTTCAGCAATTTAATCCCCAAACTGGAGACACAAACCATTACAGAGAACAAGCTTCGAGACAGGTGCAATATTTGATATACCAAAACACAAAAGCAGAACAGACAAACAGTGTAATTATATCTGCTGCTATGCCTTTACAATGATTTGACACCTATCAAATTCCGAGATGTAATTTTTTTTAATGAGGAATCCATCACAAACTAATTAGGTAAAAGCTTTTCTTCTTGTTTTTAAGAACCTTCTGTAAGTTGAGGTTTGGATGCCTTTAGTCGAGGGAGGCAAATCTGCCATCTTTAACCGGTCTGGCCTACATGTAACTCCAGACCCACAGCAATGTGGTTGGCTCTTAACCACCCCTCGGAAATGGCCGAGCGAGCCACTCAGTTCAAGGATGGGCAATTGGGGAATGGGCAACCAATGCTGGCCTTGTCAACAATGCCCACATCCCACATAAGAATAAAGAATAAAAAAGGCAGTGAGTGAATGGCAGTGAAAGAGAGAAGGGAAATGGAGGGAAGAGGAAGGGGGAAATAGATGGTAATTAAAGAGGCAGAAATGAATGGCCACAGAATGAAGAGGGATGCATGCTAAAGGGGAAAAGAAGGGCAGAAGTGCTTTGGTGGGTATTGGGGTAAAACTGGAAGAGAAACTTTGGGATGGGGAGGAAGAAGTGTGCTGACACGAACTCACAGAATCACAGAACTGTTACTGCGCAGAAGGAGGCCATTCATCCCATCACGTCTGCACTGGTTCTCCAAATGAACATTGTGACTTAGTGCCATTCCCCTGTCTTTACCCCATAACCCTGTAAATACCCATGACCTGTTCAAATAATCATCAAATGCCCTCTGGAATGCTTTGATTGGACCTGTCTCCACCACACCTCCCGGCAGTGCATTCCAGACCCCAACCATTTGTGTGAACCACTCACATTTACTTCTTTTGCAAATCACTTTAAATCTGTGCCCTCTCGTTCTTGATCCTTTTATGAGCAGGACCAGTTCCTCCCTATCTACTCTATCCCGCCCCCTCATGATTTTGAAAATCTCTATCAAATCTCCTTTTAGCCTTCTTCTCTCTAAGGAGAACAGTCCCAACCTCTCCAATCTATCCTCATAACTGGAACCATTCTTGTAAACCTCTACTGTACTCTCTCCAATGCGTTCACATCCTTCCTGTAGTGTGGCACCCAGAACTGTACACAATATTCCAGCTGAGGTCTAATTAGTGTCTTGTATAAATTCAGCATAACCTCATTGCTCTTGTACACTGTGCCTCTGTTAACAAAGCCTAGAATACCAAATGCTTTATTAACGGATCTCTCCATGTGTCCTGCCATCTGTAATGATCTATGCACATATATACCCAGGTCCCTCTAATCCTGCACCCCCCAAGAATTGTAACCCTTATGTTATATTGTTTGTCTATGTTCTTCCTACCAAAGTGCATCACCCCACACTCTGTATTGAATTTCATCTGTCACCTATCTGCCCACTCCACTGTCCTGTCTATGTTCCTTTGAACTGTCCTCTTCGTAGTTTAGAACGCTTCTATGTTCCATGCCATCTGCAAACTTTGAATTTGTCCCCTGCACACCTAGATCTAGATTATTAATATATACCAGGAAAAGCAAAGATCCTGATACTAACTGTGGTGAACCATTGTTGGTTCCCACCAGGTAGTGCTGAGCCAGGGTCTGGCCAGTACTATGAGTCTGTATATATGTTACTGTTGGGGTTAGGGTTGGGCTGTTCTACCTGTAATATAGCTCTTATAGTACATCCCAGTCGGGCTCCGCCTCCTGGGAGAGGTATAAAGGTCACTGCTCTGTCTGGGACCCTTTAGTCTGGGATCGTGTATTATATATGGTAGCTCTATTGTTGTAGTCAATAAAAGCTTTTATTTCCCCGAGCATCTCTAGCCTCGTGAGTTATATCGCGCATCAATTTTATTGACTACAATTGAACTCTCTTCGTTGAAAAAAAAACGACACAGAGAACATGGAGCAAATGCTTAAACCCGAACGGCTTACGTTGGACCCACGTGCGGCGGGCGCCTCGAACACCTTCGACCACTGGTTGAAATGCTTTCAGGATTACCTCGAAGCCTCCGCAGCGGTCACCACCGACGCCGACAGACTCCGGGTCCTCCACGCGAGGGTAAGCGACGCTGTATATTTAGCGATCCGTGGGGCCACTGACTACGAAGGGGCCCTCGAGCTTCTTAAGAAGCGCTACATTAAACCGCCGAACGAGATGCATGCTCGATATCTCTTAGCCACTCGACGGCGGCAGCCCGGCGAAACGACGGAACAGTACGCGTGCGAGCTCCTACAGCTAGCCAGGGGCTGTAACTGCAAAGCAGTGTCGGCAGACCAGAACATGAACGACCTCGCTCGAGATGCGTTTGTGGCGGGAATCGGCTCGTCTTACATCCGCCTTCGGCTGTTGGAGCAAGGTAATCTCGATCTCACTAAGTCTATAGAGCTAGCGGATGCGCTAGAAACGGCCTCCAAAAGTCTGGCGATGTACCCCGACGACCACGTGGAGACAGCGTGGCAGGGGCAGTCACAGACCCCACTTCATTCAGCGGGACCGAAAAACTGCGTGATTGCGTTCCCACCCTCGGGCCTGACGACGGCAGCAGCTCCAGGCGGCCCGCGGTGTTACTTCTGTGGGGGAGTGAAGCACCCTCGGCAGCGATGTCCCGCTAAAGCGGTGTTGTGCTCCGCCTGCGGTAAGAAGGGGCATTATTCGAAGGTATGCCAATCCAAACTTCCATCCAGGAGCAGCAGTGCGGCGTATGACTCCCCGGAGCCGGTTTCCTCGTCGTCGGCATTGTCAAGGGCTTCTTCCACGTGCGAGGCCAGGACGTCGCCATTCTAGACGACGGAGTCGCAAGAGATGCGCGACCACCAGGGGCCGCTGGTTTTGGCGCCATCGCCCACGTGCGACCTATGTGGGCAGCCATTTTGGTCGGCACCGACCGCGAATGACCAGCAGGGGCCGTCATCATCCATCTCAGTTGCCTGCAGTGGCGCCCATGAACCAACGGTGGCGTCGATCATCCTGGACCAGGCAAAGCCTCACAGACTCGACAAGTCCATGATGGACATACAGGTAAACAAACGCACGATTTATTGTCTGTTTGACAGCGGGAGCACGGAGAGCTTCATTCACCCAGACGCCGTGAAGCGGTGTGGCCTCCGGATTCAGCCTGTCAAGCAGACAATTTCGATGGCGTCAAGGTCCCGGTCTGTCACCGTGCTAGGGAGTTGCGTGGTAAATCTGACGGTGCAGGGCACGGTTTACGAGAGCTTCAAGCTCCTGGTGTTACCGCACCTTTGCGCGCCAATACTCCTAGGACTAAATTTCATGGTCCACTTGAAGAGTGTAACCCTACAGTACGGTGGGCCACTCCCTCCGCTTTCAGTGGGAGACTCGCAGCCTCTAAATTGCCCAACGCGCTCGATCTGTAGCCTCTCGATGCTTAAGATTACCACATCCTCTTTATTCCAGAATCTCGTGCCAGGCTGCAAGCCCATCACGACTAAGAGCAGGCGTTACAGCGCTGAGGATCGGATCTTCATTCGATCTGAGGTTCAGCGGCTCCTCAAGGAAGGGATCATACAACTTAGCGCTAGTCCTTGGAGAGCGCAGGTCGTGGTGGTCAAGAGTGGGAACAAACCCCTGATGGTCATTGACTATAGTCAGACCATTAACAGATACACGCAGCTGGATGCGTATCCCCTCCCGCGCATATCTGACATGGTCAACCAGATTGCGCAGTACCGGGTGTTCTCCACCATCGACCTAAAGTCTGCTTACCACCAGCTCCCCATTCGCCCAGAGGACCGACAATACACGGCTTTTGAGGCGGATGGTCGCTTGTACCATTTTCTAAGGGTTCCTTTTGGTGTCACGAATGGGGTCTCGGTCTTCCAGCGTGCTATGGACCGAATGGTGGACCATAACGGACTGCGGGCTACCTTCCCGTACCTGGATAACGTCACCATCTGCGGCCATGACCAGCAGGACCACGATGCCAACCTTCTTAGATTCCTACGCACTGCATCGCGCCTGAATCTGACCTACAACAGGGAGAAGTGTGTATTTCGCACGCGCCGCCTAGCTATCCTCGGATACGTGGTGGAAAACGGGGTCATTGGCCCTGATCCAGACCGTATGCGTCCCCTCCTCGAACTTCCCCTGCCCACTAGCGTAAAAGCACTGAGAAGATGCTTAGGCTTCTTCTCTTACTACGCACAGTGGGTTCCCAATTACGCGGACAAAGCCTGTCCGCTCATCAAGTCTACCTCTTTTCCCCTAGCACCAGAGGCTCGTTTGGCCTTTGAAAAACTAAAAGCCGACATCGCGAAAGCCACGATGCACGCTATCGATGAGTCCATCCCCTTCCAGGTGGAGAGCGATGCATCGGATTTCGCCCTGGCCGCCACACTTAACCAGGCGGGCAGGCCCGTCGCCTTTTTCTCTTGCACCCTCCAAGGCCCCGAAATTCGACATTCGGCGGTGGAAAAGGAGGCCCAGGCCATTGTGGAGGCCGTCCGGCATTGGCGCCATTACTTGGCGGGAAAACGGTTCACCCTGCTCACGGACCAGCGGTCCGTGGCGTTCATGTTCAATAACACGTTACGGGGCAAGATCAAGAATGATAAGATCTTGAGGTGGAGAATCGAACTCTCCACCTATAATTACAACATCATGTATCGTCCAGGGAAACTCAACGAGCCCTCGGATGCCCTGTCGCGTGGAACATGCGCTAGTATGCAGGAGAATCGATTGCAGGCTCTCCACAATGACCTCTGCCATCCGGGGGTCACTCGTCTCTACCACTTCATAAAAGCCCGGAATCTACCCTACTCGGTGGAGGATATCAGGTCTATAACCAGAAGCTGCCGGGTATGCGCGGAATGCAAACCGCACTTCTACCGACCTGACAGGGCACAACTCGTTAAGGCCACTCGTCCATTCGAAAGACTGAGTGTAGATTTTAAGGGCCCCCTTCCCTCGACAGATCGGAATGTGTACTTCCTCAATGTGGTTGATGAGTACTCACAATTCCCCTTTGTCATTCCTTGTTCCGATATGACCGCTGCCACGGTTATCAAGGCATTTCGTGATCTTTTCACCCTGTTCGGGTACTGCTGTTACATCCATAGCGATAGGGGCTCGTCGTTCATGAGCGATGACTTGAGGCAATTCCTGCTCTCATACGGAATTGCCTCTAGTAGAACCATGAGCTACAACCCTAGGGGTAACGGACAGGTTGAACGTGAGAATGCTACAGTCTGGAAGGCTGTCTTATTGGCGTTGAAGTCTAAAGGCCTTCCAGTCTCTCGTTGGCAAGAGGTGCTCCCTGATGCGCTCCACTCCATACGCTCACTCCTGTGTACGGCAACCAACGCTACTCCCCATGAGAAACTGTTTTCATTCCCTCGGAAGTCTTCCTCTGGGACCTCATTACCGTCTTGGTTGACGTACTCAGGACCTGTCCTCCTGCGGCGACATGTTAGGACCCGCAAGTCCGACCCTTTGGTTGAACAGGTCCATCTCCTCCATGCCAACCCTCAGTATGCCTATGTGGCATACCCTGACGGGCGAGAGGACACGGTCTCGATTCGAGACCTGGCGCCAGCAGGGGGCTTGGAAACCCCTATCACTCCCATACCTCCTGTTAGAGACCCCCCAACTATTGTTTCCCCTCCTGACACGGCGCGGGCAGCATCGGGACCATTACTTAACCCTTTTACTCTAATGTACAGCTTGCCTGAGTCCAGGAGATGGTCGCCACTTCAAGGCGTGCCCGAGTTCAGCGGATTGTCACCACCTCGGGGTCTACCGGCCCGTGAGACATTGGAGGAGCCGTTGGACACCGCCTTGGGGAGAACGCCACCACGAGTGCCTACACCGGTGTCATCGCCGGTGTTGAGGAGGTCACAACGACGGTGCGGTCCCCCAGACCGTCTGAACTTATAGACTGATTAACAATTGTTCTGTGTTTTGTACCCCGCCGGCCTTTGTTTTCAAAGGAGGGGTGAATGTGGTGAACCATTGTTGGTTCCCACCAGGTAGTGCTGAGCCAGGGTCTGGCCAGTACTATGAGTCTGTATATATGTTACTGTTGGGGTTAGGGTTGGGCTGTTCTACATGTTACTGTTGGGGTTAGGGTTGGGCTGTTCTACCTGTAATATAGTTCTTATGGTACATCCCAGTCGGGCTCCGCCTCCTGGGAGAGGTATAACGGTCACTGCTCTGTCTGGGACCCTTTAGTCTGGGATCGTGTATTATATATGGTAGCTCTATTGTTGTAGTCAATAAAAGCCTTTATTTCCCCGAGTACCTCTAGCCTCGTGAGTTATATCGCGCATCACTAACCCACAAACCTTTCTCCAGCCCTAAAATATCCATTGACCATTACTCCCTGTTCCCTGTTATTTAGCCAGTTTTGTACCCATGTTGCTACTGCCCCTTTTATTCCATGAGCTAAAACTTTTCTCACAAGTGTGATGCTATTGAATGCCTTCTGAGAGTACATGTACATCACATCAACAGCATTCCTCTCATTGACCCTTTCTGTCACCTCTTCAAAAACTCCATCAAATTAATTTAACACGATTTCCCCTTTAGAAACCCATGCTAGTTTTTCATAATCAACCTACATTTTTCCATGTGGCTACTAATTCTATCCCGAATAATTGTTTCTAGAAGCTCCCCCACCACCGAAGTTCAACTGACTGCTCTGCCATTGCTGGGCTTATCCTTACAACCTTTATTTTGAACAAGGGCGTAACATTTGCAATTCTCCAGTTCTCTGGAGCCTGCCTTGAGTCTCGAGAAGACTGGAAGATTATGGCCAGCACCCCTGCAATTTCCATTCTCACTTCCTTCAATATCCTTGGGTGCACCTCATCCAGTCCCAGTGCCGTGCCTACTTTAAGTATCTGCCCAACATTTCCTACTTACCAATTTTTGTTTTATTCAAACATGGGACATGGGCATCGCTGGCTGACCAGCATTATTGCCCATCCCTAATTGCCCAAGGGCAGTTGACAGTCAACCACATTGCTGTGTGGCTCTGGAGTCACATGTAGGCCAGACCAGGTAAGGACAACAGATTTCCATCCCTAAAGGACATTAATGAACCAGGTGGATTTTTCCCAATAATCAACAATGGTTTCATGGTCGTCAGTAGATTCTCAACTCCAGATATTTTTTATTGAATTCAAATTCCATCTGCCATGGCGGGATTCAAATCCGGAACCTTCTAGAGACAGAGTTTCCTCCTCTGTCATATGGCCTGGATAGCATCTACCTCCTTAGTAGAGACTGTGGTGAACCATAGATGGTTACCACTATGGGTACTGAACCATAGATGGTTAGCACTATGGGTACTTGTAGATATGTTACTGTTGTCACTGTTGGGGTTAGGGTTGGAGTGTTCTACCTGTTGGTATTGTTCTGTGGTACACTCCGGTTGGCTCCGCCTACCTGTAGGAGTATAAAGGTCACTGCACTGCCTGGTGACCCTTTAGTCTGGGATTGTATTGTTAAGCAGTATGCTCCATTCTTGTTACTAATAAAAGCCTTTATTTCCCGGGTACGATCCAGCCTCCCGAGTGATTTAATCGCGCATCAGAGACAAATGCAAAGTGTTAATTTACTACCTCAGCCGTGCTCCTGTCTCTATTTGTAAAGCCCCTTTTAGATCCCTAGTCGGCCCTACTCTTCCTTTTACCAGTGGCTCTGATGAAGGGTCATCCTTGGCTCTGTTCTTTCTCCACAGATGCTGTCAGACTTGCTGAGATTTTCCGGCATTTTCTGGTTTTGTTTCTTCCTTTTACCGTTTGAATGCCTTTCAAAGAGTTTGGGACTCCCCTTTTTGTTGGTTACCAGTCTTTTCTCACAATCCCTCTTCACTACTCATACGTGCTTTTTCACCTCCTCCCCTGAACCTTCTGTATTCCTCTTGGTTCTCAACTGAATTTTATTTGATATCACTCTGAAGAGGAGGAAAGAATAGGAGGGTAAACGAGAAAAATTGAAGAAGTGTACCTTTAACTGGGTAGGTTGAATTGAATGGGGAGAGGGGGACAACTGCTAGCAGGTTGTGAGGGAAGAGAATATTTCTCTGTAAAGCGATGAGGAGTTGGATTTTGGACACGCTGTTACTGAACTGAGCCCAGAAGAGGCAGAACACCTTTGTTAACTTGGAAGATAGAAGTGGGAGAGTGACGTGGGGCAGGGTTTTCCCATCTCGCCCGCCATGGGAATCGGTCAGTTGATCTCGAGCAGGATTTTCCGGCATTGGGGCGAGGGCGGCCGGAAAATCCCACCCGTGAAATATTTCTTGCGTGTATAAAAGAGTTGTCAAAATTCCACGTGTTACTTTGCTTCCCTTATGAAGTTATGATGAAGGAACAGCACTCCGAAAGCTTGGGATTCCAAAAAAACCTTTTGGACTTTATCCTGGTATTGTGAGACTTCTTACTTGTGAAGTTAAAAAGTTATTAACTGTTGAATGTAAAAGTGCTTAAAATTAACCGAAAGACTATTTTAATGTTAAGATCCAAAAATTATTTGGGAACCATCCTTCTGAAATTATTCCTTTATCCCAGTGGTGCAACTGAAGGAATGTTGTGTCCACCGACTGCTTAAGTTGCAAAATCAGTATCATTTCTTGATTTTTCCATGTCTGGGTTATTTGGGAGTTGTTGGTCTTTTGGAGGTCAGATTGTTAAAACAGTTTTGGTCAGCTTTCGATGTTTTTTTAATTTTGCCATGTTCCATGATTTCTTTTCAGATTTGCAAACACCCACCACTTCATAAGGGAAGCAAAGCAATATGTGGAATTTTGATAGCTCTATTATACACGCAAGAAATACTTCACGGGTGAGATTTTCCAGCCGGGCTCACCTCAATGCTGGAAAATCCCACCTGAGGTCAACAGAGCTATACGTGGTCCATGTCCCGCCCGTTATGATTCCCATGGTGGACTGATGGAATGGGAAAATTCTGCCCCACGTCACTCTCCCACTCCTATTTTCCAAAAAGAATGTCAAATATAAACCATGAGAATCAGTCACAGAGGATTGCATAAGTTTGAATTATTGCTCACTCCTCGGCCTTATTTGAATGAGGTTGTCAGTTAATGAGTGGCACTGTCAGCCTTGTTCTGTGCTGTGCATGCCCATGCAAAGTAGGAATTGATTTGGGATTACCCAATGTCATTTTATAGAAGGTTCTTAAAAGCAAAACAAAGAGCATTTATCTCATTGGTTTATGTTGAATTCCATCTTTTTAAAACTTACTGAGGGAATTTTCCCATACCGCCTGCCATGGAAATCATAGCGGGCGGGGGACAGACCATGACTGTTGACCTTGGGTGGGATTTTCCAGTTTTGGGGTGGGTGCGCCTGGAAAATCCCTCCCTACATCTCGCAAACTCATACCTGGACAAATCATTGCAATGAAATATATAGTTACACTGTTTACTATTAACACCCATTCTAGACAAAGCTTTAGTGTTTAATACTATCATTGCCACTCCCTTTGTCGTGTGTTCCATGGCATCTTAGTCATTTAATCTTCCCCACCCTCTAACCTACCCCCGCCCTTCTTTCTTGCTCCCCCTGCCCTCTCCCCTTTTCTCTACGGCATATATCCCATCAGCCAGATCAGAAGTCAAACTGGACTCGAAAGGCAAACGCTCTTTCTCTCTCCACAGATGCTGCCAGACCTGCTGAGTCTTTCGAGCACTTTCTGTTTATATCTCAGATCTTCAGCGTCCGCAGTGTTTAGCTTTTAATTACACTGCTAATCTGCCCTCTTTCGGTACGTTATTTATTGCAACAGTCTCTAAGCTTGTACTCTGTAATAGTTTGTGTCTCCGGTTTGGGGATTAGACTGCTGAACAGTGAATTCATTCAAACAGGGTGTACCAAAATTAGATTAAAAGTGATTTCATTACACTCCAACATTTCTGTGTCTGGTCCTTTGCCTCTCTCTGTGTTATCCTTTTTCTCCTTTAGGCGTAACATTTGTAAAGCAGCTCTGTCTTGTTTTAGCTTGGTACATGTCTTTTTAACTCAGGTGCTGTGCAAGAGAGTTTAAGAAATACATCAGCTGCTATTGTTTCATATATTGCAGAGATTGTTAACATTGCCTCCCTGCTAGCCAGCCTGGAGAAAGCCCCATAGCAATTTTCAAACATATATAACCTTTGTGACTGTTCCCGTCATGGATATCACAGTCAGTTTATTTTTTCAAATGAAGCAAGCAGTTACATATTTACAAGGAGTTTTCGCAATTTATCAAGTATCAATGGACAAAATTTTGAGAGTTGCCGTTTGAGTGGATTTCAACCCACTGAAATCATAGAAACCATAGAAACCCTACAGTACAGAAAGAGGCCATTCGGCCCATCGAGTCTGCACCAACCACAGTCCCACCCAGGCCCTACCCCCATATCCCTACATATTTTACCCGCTAGTCCCTCTAATCTACACAAACCCAGGACACTAAGGGGCAATTTTAGCTTGGCCAATGAACCTAATCTTTGGACTGTGGGAGGAAACCGGAGCACCCGGAGGAAACCCACGCAGACACGAGGAGAATGTGCAAACTCCACACAGACAGTGACCCAAGCCGGGAATCGAACCCAGGTCCCTGGAGCTGTGAAGCAGCAGTGCTAACCACTGTGCTACTGTGCCGCCCACAAATCTTCAGGAAAAGACAGGGAAATTCAAGCTGGTCCCCTTCATCTTACAAGGGGCAAGGAGCGAATCTACAAACTGTTGTTTATTGAAAAGAAAATTAGCATGAACAACAATAACTTATATTTGTGTAGCACCTTTAACATAATAGACATTATAAATAAAGTATGGCGCCAAACCACATGGGTCAGATCATAGAATCATAGAATCCTACACAGCAGAAGGAGGCCATTTGGCCCATCGAGTCTGCACCGACCACAATCACACCCAGGCACTATCCCCACCATGCATTTACCCTAGCTAATCCCCCTGACAGTAAGGCCCTGATTTTACCGGCACGACCTCCCGAGGCTCGTAAGATCACGCCAGAGGCAAATGGGGAATGCCGTTCTGCGAGCCTCACCCGCCCCGATTTCGGGACAGCCGTGCTGGTAAAATCAGGATCTAATGGGTAATTTAACATGGCCAATCCACCTCGCCCGCACATCGTTGGACTGTGGGAGGAAACTGGAGCACCCGGAGGAAACCCACGCAGACACGGGGAGAACATGCAGACACCGCAACAGACAGTGACCCAAGCTGGGAATCAAACCTGAGTCCCTGGCGCTGTGAGGCAGCAGTGCTAACCATTGTGCCACCATGCCGTAGTGAAGCGTTTAGAATCAAGATTCACAATCTTTTATTGTTTGCATTTTTGGGGTGACAGAAACTAATTTACTTCTTGCAAGTTCTTTTTTAATACATTTACATTTTCCCTTTACAAGACGTCCAGCCATTGTTTCTCCAGTTTCATCAGATTTTGACCATGTGGTCCATAAAGCCATGCTCCTTCCAAGGCCAGCCACAAATATTGCCCGATCCTCATTTATGCCAGAGGTCTTTCTTGGCTTCCCACTTTAGCTTTCCTCTGCTAGCCACCACTCTGACCATTATTGCTCCTGGCAATGCACTTTCTTCACAGTCTCTCCTGCTGGTATTTGTACTTCACAAGGTTGCCCAGTAACCTCTGTGGCTTATATAAAAAAGAGGTGCCGGAAAAACGCAGAGCTCTGAAGAAGAGCAATGTGGACCAGAAACATTAACTCATGCTTCTCTTTCCACTGACACTGCCAGACCTGCTGAGTCTTTCCAGCACTTTCTATTTTTATTTCAGATTTCTAGTATCTCCATAATTTTGCTTTCGTTGCCCTTTGTTGCTTGTCTGGTAGTCCTGCTGTGCTTTGCAACCTCCTGTAGATCATAGAATCTACAGTGCAGAAGGAGGCCATTTGGCCCATCGAGCCTGCACCAACTACAATCCCACCCAGGTCCTATCCCTGTAACCCCATATATTTTATCTTCCTAATCCCCCTGACACCAAGGGGAAATTTAGTATGGCCAATCAACCTAACCCTCACGTCTTTTGGACAGTGGGAGGAAAACAAGGCACCCGGAGGAAACCCACGCAGACACGGGGAGAATGTACAAACTCCACATAGACAGTGACCTGAGGCTAGAATTGAACCCGGGTCCCTGGAGCTGTGAGGCAGCAGTGCTAACCATTGTGCCACCGTGCCGCCCCTAAATAATATTTCAAGCCTCTCGCGGATTCTTTCCATGGCTTTTTCTGCCCGTCTTTGCCTTTCAACTCAACGCCCCTTGTTGACCTTTACATGTTACCACAACCTGTGGATTTTTTTTTTTTAATGTTTCTTAAACCACTGTGACCTTTGCCTCCAGTAATAATTTTGTTGAGTGCAGAGGTAAGCACAAATCCTACTCAGTTTTCAATGTAATTATTCCCTCTTCTTCTCCTTTCCTTTCTGTGTCTACCCATTTACTCAATGTCCATTTTCTACTTCAAATATTTTGTTTTCTCTCCACAACTTAAATAAAGTGGAGACTGGAAACCTTCCAACCTTTAAAAAATATTTGGATGAGCACTTGAAACATCAGAACATTCAAGGATATGGAACAAGTCCAGGAAAATGGGATTAGTGCGCCTTTCGCTGTAGTTATTGCGGGTACAGATTTGATGGGCTGAAGGGCCTTTCCTGAGCTGTATGACCCTATAATATCCCCACCTTTTCTGCCATTAACTTCCATTTTATGGCCAATCACCAACCAGCTGCCTTAATTGTTCAGCTTTATCATGAAAATGGCACAGGAAATTTACAAATATATTATTCAAATTATTCTACCCACACCTCATGTTGCCATCATCTTTGGTCATGCTCATTCTTAAGGTTGTTTTATTCCTTTTTGGGACGTGGAAGTTACTGGCATGGCCAACATTTCCGTTCCCCATCTCTTGAGAACAGTTAAGAGTCAACACATGGCTGTGGGTCTGGAGTCACATGTAGGCCAGACCTGGTAAGGGTGGCAGATTTCCTTCCCTAAAGGACATTAGTACTTTTTTTCATTATTCATTTGTGGGACATAGGCGTCGCTGGCTGGCCAGCATTTATTGCCCATCCCAAGTTGCCCAAGAGCAGTTGAGAGTCAACCACATTGCTGTGGCTCTGGAGTCACATGTAGGCCAGGCCAGGTAAGGATGGCAGATTTCCTTCCCTAAAGGACATTAGTGAACCAGATGGGTTTTTCCGACAATCGACAATGATTTCACGGTCATCAGTAGATTCTTAATTCCTGATTTTTTAAAAATCAAATTCAAATTCCACCATCTGCCATGATGAGATTCGAACCCGGGTCCCCAGAACATTAGCTGAGTTTCTGGATTAATAGTCTAGCAGCAATACCACTAAGCCATCACCTCCCTGTGAGGTATGCAAGGTGGTTTGAATTTCGGGGGCCCTTTTGCTGATTAGTGGAGGGGAAGTGGGGAGGGGTGGGGTGGCCACTCTAAGATTGAACCACCGCATTCTTCCTACCCACCTGCAACCTTAAACCCACCTCCTCACTGGCCTGCCCAAAGCCTCCTGCCCAAGACCCTGACCTAGCTGCTCTGGGAATCTATGGGCCTTCATCCTTCTTCTCCTGCAGTTCCGGCAGTGGCCACTGACGCGGTCTTGATGCTGCCAAGACTGATGGAGCTACTGGTCAATCTGATTGGCTCGAGGGTAGGACTTCCTCCCAAGTGAGAGGTGCAAGTCCCACACTGGCCCTGTCAAGTCTGCCCACAGCAATGTACAGCTACGGGGTAGGTTGGCCTCTGTCGACTCCAAGCCCACTGTGCGTATTGGGGTGGTGGGGGGGGGCGGGAGATGAAAGCCATTCATCCCTCCCTGTATCATTCTGTCCTAGCTTTCAATTCCAGATGCTTTTTTTTACTGAATTTAAATTCCACCAGCTACCATGCTGGGATTTGAACCCATGTCCCCAGACCATTAGCCTGGACTTTAGGCTTTCCAGCCCAGTGACATTACCACAACACCACCATCACCCTAAAGTTAGTGAAATTAGGAAGCCTTTCTCACAAAGTGGATTGTGGAAAATATAGAATTCGCTCCCCCAAATGTCTGTGGACGATGGACCAATTGATTTTTGTTAGGTGAAGGGGACAAATCTTAGAATGCCTACAGTGCAGAATGAGGCCATTTGGCCCATCGAGTCTGTACTGATCACAATCCCACCTAGGTCCCCAACTCCTGTCACCCCACTCATTTACCCTGCTAATTCCTCTGACTCTGAGGGCCAATTTAGCATGGCCAATCAACCTAACCCACACATCTTTGGACTGTGGGGGGAAACCGGAGCACCTGGCAGAAACCCACGCAGACAAGGGGAGAATGTGCAAACTCCACACAGACAGTGTCCTGAGGCCGGAATTGAACCTGGGTCCCTGGCGCTGTGAGGCAGCAGTGCTAACCACTGTGCCACCGTACCGCCCTAGAGACCTATGCTGTCTATCTCTAGTGATGAGATGGTTAATGGGGCTGAGGTACACATTAGCCATGATTTGATGAAATGGTGGAACAGGATTGAAGGATTAAATAGCCTTCTTCATTTCCTATGTACAGTCCCCAATGTTGATAAAGTCCCCCACGGTCGGCTTATGAAGAAAGTAAGGATGTGTGGGATAGAGGGAAGTTTGGCCGATTGGATAGGTAACTGGCTATCTAACAGAAGACAGAGGGTGGTGGTGGGTGGAAAATTTTCGGACTGGAAACCGGTTACCAGCGGAGTGCCACAGAGATCAGTGCTTGGTCCTCTGCTATTTGTAATTTTTATAAATGACTTGGAGGAGGGGGCTGAAGGGTGGATCAGTAAATTTGCTGGTGACACCAAGATTGGTGGAGTAGTGGATGAGGTGGAGGGCTGTTGTAGGCTGCAAAGAGATATAGATAGGATGCAGAGCTGGGCTGAAAAATGGCAAATGGAGTTTAACCCTGACAAATGCGAGGTGATTCATTTTGGTAGGACAAATTTAAATGTGGATTACAGGGTCAAAGGTAGGGTTCTGAAGAATGTGGAGGAACAGAGAGACCTTGGGGTTCATATCCATAGATCTCTGAAGGTTGCCACTCAAGTGGATAGAGCCGTGAAGAAGGCCTATAGTGTGTTGGCGTTCATTAACAGGGGGTTTGAGTTTAAGAGCCGTGGGGTTATGCTGCAACTGTACAGGACCTTGGTGAGACCACATTTGGAATATTGTGTGCAGTTCTGGTCACCTCACTACAAGAAGGATGTGGAGACACTGGAAAGAGTGCAAAGGAGATTTACCAGGATGCTGCCTGGTTTGGAGGGTAGGTCTTATGAGGAAAGGTTGAGGGAACTTGGGCTTTTCTCTTTGGAGCAGAGGAGGTTGAGAGGAGACTTGATAGAGGTTTATAAGATGATGAGGGGATAGATAGAGTGAACGTTCAAAGACTATTTCCTCGGGTGAATGGAGCGTAACTAGGGGGCATAACTATAGGGTTCATGGTGGGAGATATAGGAAGGATGTCCATGGTAGGTTTTTTACTCCGAGAGTGGTTGGGGTGTGGAATGGACTGCATGCAGGGATAGTGGAGTCAGAAACTTTAGGAACATTTAAGAAGCTATTGGATAGGCACATGGAGTACTTCGGGATGATAGGGAGGAAATAGCTTGATCTGGGTTTCAGACAAAGCTCGGCACAACATCGTGGGCCGAAGGGCCTGTTATGTGCTGTACTGTTCTATGTTCTATAAGGCGATTTATAAATGTGATTTGTCCAGTTTACACAATGGCCAGTATAACGCAACAGCCTCCAGAGCATTAAAAATCAGGACGCGAATGTAATTGGTGACCTGACACAGTATAGATTAACACCATTATTCATTACAACATTTGCCATAAAGTCTTTTAAACTCTTCCCTCAGTCAGCAGAAAATAAGCAACAGTAACTGATCGATTGTTTCTTCCAGCAACAACTTGATTTGAAGAAGTGAGTGCCATTTTAGAGACATTTGCAATTATAATTTTTCCAGCAAGTTGAACAATGCCATGTTGCTCAGTGAAGATTGGGGCCAGGAATGTCCTCTATTTCTGATCAAAGAATAATAATTTTGAACAATTTCTAACTACTTTATTCTGTTTCGAAGATGCGTCATCTGTAGACATCTGCGGCTATCTCATCCCAAAATGATTAGAGCATATGCAAACACTCTCACATTGAAATAATTTTTTTTTAAATTCAGTGGGTGGCACGGTGGCACAGTGGTTAGCACTGCTGCCTCACAATGCCAGGGACCCAGGTTCAATTCCAGCCTCAGGTGACTGTCGTGTGGAGTTTGCACATTCTCCCCGTGTCTGCGTGGGTTTCCTCCGAATGCTCTGGTTTTCTCCCCCAGTCCAAACTTGTGCAGGTTAGTTGATTGCTCAACTGCCCCTTATTGCTAAACTGCCCCTTATTGTCAGGGGGACTAGCAGGGTAAATACTTGGGGCTACGTGGATAGGGCCTGGGTGGGTTGTTGCCGATGCAGGCTCAATGGGCTGAATGGCCTCTTTCTGCACTGTAGGGATTCCACGATTCAATGTGTAGCTTCACTTTGAACCAGTTGACAAATTCCTAACTCATTAGTTTAGGACAATCTAAATCCTTCAGAAATGTGAAGCAATTGACAAATTCAGCCCAGGATCTATAAATCTGAACACAAAAGGGATAGAGATGAGAAAAGGCGTCTTACCTTGAGTGTTGAAAGGAGAACTTCCAACCCTGTTGCATTCCCTGAAGCAGAAGTCATCTCTGCTGTGATCTGTAACCAAGGGAGAGAGAGAAAGTAAAAATATTTCAGATGTCAGAACAAGCACAGAGCTTTCACTCCCTCTCTCTCTCACACACTCCCTCTCTCTCTCTCGGAGAAGACTGGGCAGTTGCTTTTGTGGGGGGATCAGAGGTTGACATCACTTGTCTTTGGCACAAAGGGGGATATCAATTTTCTGATGCAAAAAAATTTTGATGAGTGCTGAGCACAGAGTCGCGAAGCGCCGCGCACTAACCGGCCAGCGGCAGTGTGAGGACTGCCCCCACCAAGAAACAGGAGAGGGACAGGAAAGCTGATCTGGCAACCTCGCCGCATTCCCAGCTGAGCTGTTTATCAATCCCAAGGGAAACAGTGTCTACACTTTTCCATCCCTGTCTCCAAGTGTAATTAGACACAACATGCTCTGCAATGTTGTCTTTAGGCAGAACTAATGTCAAAGTTACTTACACCCTTTTTTAACCCCTCGCTCCCCCCACCCCCCGCCCTTTCTCCCTCCTCCACTCTCACGTCCCAAGTCTGGAACAAGCAACAGATGCATTGACACTGCAGGAGGATAGTTACTGTCAATCCAAAATGCAGAGTGTACTAAGTGCTTAAAGATCCTTAAATGAAATTGTGGAACAGCAGAAACAAGAAGGAATTACAGAAATACTAGCGGCCACTAAACAGGGCAGGGTGGAAAATTGGCATCAAACCAGCAGCATCAGATCAGTCACCTGTTACACCCAACATTTGATATTTGATTCCATTGGCTGCAATGGAGTTTCACAATCAATAAAGTCATTTTGAAGTTTAAACAATGGGGGCGATTTTACCATTCCGTTGCGCCCGTTTTCGGACGTGAAAATGTGATAAAGTCGGGCTTGAGGCGAATAGCGCAATCCGTGCCCACATCCGTGCAGATTCCCACTTAACAAGGCCCAAAAATGGCCGCGATCGGAACTGTGCCCAAAATGGGCGCAATGTCATTTTAAATGCATTTGCATGCATTTAAATTGACTTCATGATCTGGACGCCCAAACTTACCTGCATTTCTCCCTTTGCCACCGCGTTCTCCCATCCAGATTCGACGCGAAACAGACATGCTTGATAAAAGTCCGATTCAGGCGCTCCAGCTTCTGAGGAGGTAAGTTCAGAGCTTCCGGTGGCTCTCTGACTCAGATCGGTGGTGGAGGGGAGGAGGGAGGCAGGCCAGATCATTCTCTGGTGGGGAGAGGGAGGAGGAGGCGGGTCAGATGTATCTCTGGTGGGGTGGCAGTGGGGGGAGGGAGGCCAGATGGTTCTCTGGTGGAGGGGGAAGGAGGAAGGCCAGGTGGTTCTCTGGTGGGGGGAGGGGCAGCGGGGAAGCTGGAGTATGGGGGGTCCGCTGCCACTCTGCGGGTGATTGATGGGGGGGGGAGGAAGGTAGGGGGTCATGATCAGTCTGGGTAGCGGGGGGGGGTGGGTGGATAAGGGGGACAGTTATGTTGTGGGGGCGGGGCGATGTCTGTGGGGGCCATCACTCCCAGGCCGCTTTATCTGCTTTTTGTGGCCCGGGAGCAATGTGACAGGGGAGTGTTTCTCAATTTTGTTTTACTGCGCATGCGCGGTTGAAGGCTCTGATCGGAGCAGCAGTGTTTCGGGCGCGATAAGCTCCGCCCACAGCGCGATTCAGACTCGCGATTTCTTTTTCAGGCTAAGTGCGTATGGGAGCGCCTGAGAACAGGTTTTCAAGTCGGATCTGAATTGTGCCCAGATTCAGCACTTAGAATCAAAATGGCAAAATCGCCCCGATGTTCTCTTGTTGGGAAATTAAGCAGTCAGGTACCGCGGTGATACATCTCACCACAAAGTTGCTCTTACTGGCAATTGCTGAGGGATTAACGCCTGTGAGGATGACAGGAGAAGACTACCTGTTGCAACTGGGGATGAAGGGGAAGCTGGATTATCCCTCGGGGGGTGTGGGAGACCAAGGTCGGGACTATTTCCAGGTTGCGAATCTGTCCCTGGGGGTGAACAGGCACTCACCTGTGATTTTCCCCCAAGCCAATTAACCAGGGCCAGATACTGCCCAATTAAGGGTGGCAGGCGGATTCTCGAAGGCCAATCAAAGGCCTTCCACCTCGATATGAGCCACCGTATGCAATGGACGATAAGGAACAGAGAGGCACTTCAAGATGGCGGCCGCTGCGCTACAACTCTTTAATATCTTTAATTAAAAAATAGATGCAGTAAGCAGGTCACCACTATGTTGGGAGGGAATTGGAAAACCCTGTACACCACACCCTGTGGTTGCTCCTGCACGCTGGCAAGAAAGGCTTCTCGGCCAGCCTGGAGCACAGACATCCCCCCACTGCCTGCCACCTCCATGTAGTTAAACTGCCTCCCATCACCTGTGGAAACTTATCTGAGGAAGGATGTCCTTGCTATAGAGGGAGTGCAGTGAAGGTTTACCAGGCTGATTCCTCGGATGGCAGGATAGAAACTTATAAAATTCTAACAGGAGTAGACAGGGTAGATTCAGAAAGAATGTTCCTGATGGTGGGGGAGTCCAGAACTAGGGGTCATAGTTTGAGGATCAGGGGTAAACCTTTCAGGGCTGAGGTGAGGAGAAATTTCTTCACCCAGAGAGTGGTGAAGCTGTGGAACTCACTACCACAGAGGCCAAAACATTCTGTGATTTCAAGAAGAAATTAGATGTTGCTCTTGGTGCTAAGGGGATCAAAGGAAATGGGGGGAAGGCAGGATCAGGCTATTGAGTTTGCTGATCAGCCATGATCGCAATGAATGGCGGAGCAGGCTCAAAGGGCCAAATGGCCTACACCTGCTTCTATTTTCTACGTTTCTATGGAATCTGAAGGTCCACTGGAAGATTCCCCAGTTATTCTCTCAATTTGGCTGATTCATAAAGCCATAGAACCCCTACAGTGCAGAAGGAGGCCATTTTGCCCATTGAGCCTGCATTGGTGACAATCCCACCCACGCCCTATCCCCGTAACCCCATATATTTACCCTGCTAATCCTCCTAACATCAAGGGGCAATTTAACATGGCCAATCCACCTAACTTGCAAAAGGTTGAACTGTGGGAGGAAACTAGAGCACCCGGAGGAAACCCACGCAGACACAGGGAAAATGTGCAAACTCCACACATACAATCACTTGAGGCTGAAGTTCAAGCACCAACCTGGAACGCACATAGCGAATGTGAATGCACTTAGCAGCCTACCTTTACAAGAAAGTGTTACAGCTGCTTCAGAACCACAGGAAATTGTAATGGCGTTGAATTTGTTGGACACGTTGCCAGTCTCAGTGAAGCAAATCAAATACTGGACCAGTCAGGCTCCACCTCTGTCCAAAGTGTGACATAAGATGCTTACAGCTTAGACCAATGAGCCAGTTTCTGAAGAAATGAGACCATTTGTTATATGCAAGGCTGAATGGAGTTGCCAAGATGGCATCATACAATGAGGAGCAAGAGTAGTCATCCACCCACCTGATGAAGGAGCAGTGCTCCAAAAGCTCATGATTCCAAATAAACCTGTTGGATTTTAACCTGGTGTTGGGAGACTTCTTACTGTATCCATGTACCAGGCAGAGAGCCGCTCCTAATGGAACTAAACAGTGCTCACCCGGGCATCTCACCAGTAAACCCACCCCAGGGGAAGCAATTCCATTTTTAAATCTTTCATTGTACTCAAACATGGCACTGCTGGTTCGCTTAAGCAGTGACAGGTCCCGTGACAAAACTCCTCTCCCATACCTACTCTCCCGAGCCCTCCCCATCTGAGGTTTCCCTGGTGGAATGACACTTAACCACGGCTGTGGCTCTCAAAGGAATAAAGGCTTTTATTATTGTAGTGCCCGGATGCTTCAAAGTATTGTACAACCAATGAAGTACAGTCACTTGTAAGAAGTGTAAAAGTCAGTCAGTGCACGACTAGCTCCCACAAACAGCAAATTAAAAATGATGAGGTAATCTGTTTTTTATTTATGATGTTGATTGATGGATAAACACAGAGTTAAGTCCTTTGCTCTTCTTCGAAGTAGTGGCATAGGATCTTTTATACTCACTGATTGTTACACTGTTAAAGTTTGTCAATTACTATGTTAAGATTAAGAGAAACGGGTGATAGTTATTTATAGAATCCCTACAGAAAAGGTACAAACATCTGAGGTCACGTAACAACTGACTCAAGAACAGCTTCTTCCCTGCTGCCATCAGGCTTTTGAATGGACCTACCTCGCATTAAGTTGATCTTTCTCTAGCTATGGCTGTCACACTACATTCTGCACTCTCTCCTTTCCTTCTCTATGAACAGTATGCTTTGTCTGTACAGCGCGCAAGAAACAATACTTTTCACTATATGCCAATACATGTGACAATAATAACTCAAATCAAACCAAATCAGAAGGGGGCCATTTGGCCCACCTAGTCTATACCAATTCTCTGACAGGCCCTCTTCCCTCCATAACCCCATGCATTTCCCATGGCCAATTAACATAACCTGAACATCTTGGGACACTAAGAGGCAATTTAGCATGGTCAATCCACCTAACCTGCACATCTTTGGACTGTGGGCGGAAGCTGGAGCAACCGGAGGAAACCCAGGATCTAATTCCTTGGAAAGTTGGAGAATGAGAGGTGACCTTATTAAGGTGTATGAAATCCAAACAGGTGCAGGTTAGGTTGATTGGCCATGCTAAATTAACCCTAGTGTCAGGGGTTTGTAGAGGAAATATGTGGGGTTACAGGGATAGGGTCTGGGTGGGATTGTGGTAGGTGCAGACTCAATGGGCCAAATGGCCTCCTTCTGCACTGTAGGGATTCTATAGATTCTATGAGGAGCATTGATAGGATGAACACACATTGTCTTTTTCCCAGGGTAGGGGAATTGAAAACTAGAAGGCATAGGTTTAAGGTGTAAGGGGAATGATTTAAAAGAGACCTGAGGGGCAACTTCTTCATGCAGAGGGTGGTGCGTGTATGGAATGAGCTGCCAGAGAAAGTGGTTGACACAGGTACGATAACAATATTTAAAAAGCATTTGGATAAGTACATAGATGGGGAAGGGTTAGAGGGATCTGGGCCAAACGCAGGCAATTGGAACTAGCTGGGAGGGCACCAGGGTTGGTATGGACCACTTGGGCCGAAGGGCCTGTTTCTGTGCTGCATTGTTCTATGACTCTATGGCTGGAATTTTACCGGCACGCCCACCCGAGGCTTGTAAGATCGTGTCTGAGGCCAATGGAGAATGCCGTTCGGTGAGCCTCACCTGCCCCGATTTCGGGGCAGGCATGCCAGTAAAAAAAGGGTCCCCAGAAAGGGCCTACAACTAGAAGGGCGAGGGCAGCACAGATGATCGGGAACACTGTTATTTGTAAGGTCCCCTCCAACCCACACGCTGCTCTGACCTGGAACTTGGTCACTGTCCCTTCACTGTTACTGGGTTCTGGTGGCACAATGGTTAGCACTGCTGCCTCTCAGCACCCGGGATCCAGCTTGGGTCACCGTCTGTGTGGAGCCAGTATCTTTTTCCAGCGTCTGTGTGGGTTTCCTACGGGTGCCCCACGGTCCGAAAGATGTCCTGTTTAGGTGCATTGGCCATGCTAAATTCTCCCGCAGTGTACCCAAACAGGTGCCAGAATGTGGGACTGGGATATTTTCTCAGTAACTTCGTTGCAGTGTTAATGTAAGCCTACTTGTGACACTAATTAAAAAGCTTAATAAAATCTTGGAACTCCCTCTCTAATAGCACTGTGGGTGTACCTACAGCACATGGGCTGCACCGGTTCAAGAAGGTGGGTCACCAGCATCTACTTAAGGGCAACTTAGGGATGGGCAACAAATGTTGGCATAGTCAGAGCTGCCCACATCCAGTGAACAATTTTTAAAAATAAAGAAAAAAGCAACATAATGGTCTCCTGATTATTAGGAAGCTCTCCTTTACTGGCCCTGAACCCTCAGCATGTTACAAGTCTAAAAAATATTTAAATAAATTCCACCTTGTCGTGTGAGGTCAGCTTATTTAAGGACATGTAGGGGCAGCGACTGATGAAGGATATTGTGCCTGGACTGCATTACTGATCCCAATGTGTAATAGAGCTGGACCAGATACACCAGCTCATTATATTCCTCATGGTCAGATCGGAGACCTTGATCTGGTATAAACACCTGCAGCCGAATGAAGCACTCAGCCAAGAAGTGGAGACAGAAGAAATAAAGATAACATTTGCACACATGCATTAGAAGAGACCAGTAATATCAGCCATGAATGTTAAACCCTGCAACTCAATGGTCTCATCATTCTGCGTTAGTTCAAAAATACCACAATCACTTTCAAAGGCAATATAAGCTTGCAAAAGAGATAATATTACTTAACCTTTTCTAGGTATGTGGTAATGGTGAATTAAAGTCTTGTTTAGACATGATGTAAAAGTGGACAGCACTGAAATGCATTCCATCTGTACTATGATCTTTACAAGGGATTAATCTTAGTGCAGATGGACGGATATAGCTTTATGACAGGATAGGGAGTTATGAAATGGCATATAATGTGAGTGAAGTGCTTTAGCTTGTTTCTCATTCATCTGCCTATGAGATTTCAATTGATCCCAAATCGTTCTCAGTATAAGTGCCTAACAGCAATGCTCCCTAACAAAGGCATACATTTCTACTGGGGAAGTATGCTGGAGAAGACCCCTATGACAAAGGGTTATCCAGAATCGAAACGTTAGTTCTATTCTCTCACCACAGATGCTGTCCGACCCGCAGAGGTTTTCCAGCATTTTCTGTTTTTGATATGTTCATACAATTGGCCTAAATTCTAATTCATAGAATAGAATCATTGAATCCCTACAGTGCAGCAGGAGGCCATTCTGCCCACCAAGTTTGCACCGACCCTCCGACAGACCATCTGACCCAGCCCCTATCTTCGTAACCCAACGTATTTAATCCCCCTACACGCCTTGAGACACTAAGGGACAATTTAGCATGGTCAATCCACGTAACCTGCACATCTTTGGACTGTGGGAGGAAATCAGAGCACCCGGAGGAAACCCATGCAGACATGGGGAGAATGTGCAAACTCCACACAGACAGTCACCCAAGGCCGGAATTGAACCCGGGTCTCTGGCATTGTGAGGCAGCAGAGCTAACACCTATGCCAGCATGCCGCCCCAAAGTAAGGCAGCAACTCCGCAGGAACTCAAACCCAGAACCTCTGAATGTCTTTGCAATCAACTAGAAGTCCAATGCGCTATCCATTGCACCATGGAGCCACCTAAAATTATGTCGGTTTGACCTACAGTTGATTATACAAACCCCAGGTTGAAATTTCAAGTGGTATCACCTCTTTAAGGGAGGCAATTGATTATATCCCAGCACAACCAAATGGGGGCAAGCCATTCCCCTCATTTAATCTGCCAACCCCACTTACCAAACCCACTTAACTCACTGTCACTTTCCTTCCAGGAATGCCTTCCCTGAAGAAGCACTGCTCTTCTCTCTGACAGAATTTCTCAGCTCTGACAAAGGGTCATCTAGACTCGAAACATTGGCTCTATTCTCTCTCCACAGATGCTGACAGACCTGCTGAGGTTTTCCAGCATTTTCTGTTTTTGTTCCACTTTCTCCCAGACGTGAGTCACCGTTCTGGTTTATGAGTCTCAGTCTTGATATGTTGGTGAGACACAAAGCGAAGAGGCATTTCCTCGAGAGGCATTTTGCACTTTGGAACCTTTCTCACATTTAACTTAATAACATAATCCAAGCAATGAAGCTGCTATTAAATCCTACACATCCGAAACACCGCATTATTTTAATAACTTGCAATCCAACCATTATCTTGCAATTGAGTCTTTGTCTATGTATGCCATGTTTGTGAAACCTACCTCTTCACGCAGCTGATAAAGGAGCAGCGCTCCGAAAGCTCATGATTCCAAATAAACCTGTTGGCTTTTAACCTGGTGTTGTGAGACTTCTTACTGGGCCCACCCCAGTCCAACGCCGGCATCTCCACATCATGTTTTAATAGAGTCTTACAACATCCAACTCCATGCAACTCACTGGAGCCCCAGTTGGGTTTTTCATTTGATTTTAAATCGACACTCTAACTTATTTATTTTCAGGGAAGCCAACTCGATGAGTTATTAAGCTCAAGTGTATTTGAAAGCTAAAATAATGAACAAGTTGGATCCGACACCAGCTGTTAGTTCAGTAACTTTTTCAAGCTAATTGGCACATCGACTGAATTGGGACTCAATTTGTGAATCAAAATATATGAACCAAAAGTTGAAATTTTAAATGTCAACAAGATGGTAAATCATTTCTTCTTTTGCTCTCTCTATAGATGTGTCATTAACTAAGAATTGCTCCGTATTGATTTGCAATGAAGCAGGTCAGGATTGAGACAAATGGAATTCATTGCAGAATTTCAACGTCACTGGGAGGCAAGCAACAGCAAATCCATCGCAAATGGTGACACAGCCAAAACCTTCATGCTCATGTGCAGAACAGGACTTTTTCAAAAATCTAAACACTGATGTGGACTCTCTGAGTGTTAGAACAGCTTGTAAAAAATTCCAGGCTGGAATTTCCGGTCACGCTCGCCCCAAGACCGGAAGATCCTGCCCGAGATCAACGGCATGGTCTGTGTCCCGCCCGCTACAATACAGCTTACTTCCCAGCCAGCCCAAGCTTACTGAAGGGAGGTGATGGCCTAGTGGTATTATCACTTGCCTATCAGTCCAGAAATTCAGCTAAAGTTCTGGGAACCCTGGTTCGAATCACACCACAACAGATGGTGGAATTTGAATTCAATAAAAAATATTTGGAAATAAGAATCTACTGATGACCATGAAACCATTGTTGATTGTTGGAAAAACCCATCTGGTTTGCCCCTGATGGGAAACCTGGTATTTTAGGGAAGGAAATCTGCCGTCCTTACCTGGTCTGGCCTACATGTGTCTCCAGAGTGAGTGGAACAGGAAAATTGCGCCCTCTGTGTGAATTGGTATCAGTTTTTTTTATTTACTCGTGGGGCGTAGGCATCGCTGGCTGGCCAGCATTTATTGCCCACCCCTAGTTGGGAGTCAGCCATATTGCTGTGGCTCTGGAGTCACATGTAGACCAGACCAGATAAGGATGGCAGATTTCCTTCCCTCAAGTGCATTAGTGAACTAGATGGGTTTTTCCCACAATCAACAATGGTTTCACAGTCATCAGTAGGTTCTTAATTCCAGATATTTTTTATTGAATTCAAATTCCATCATCTTCCGTGGTGGGATTTGAACCTGGGTCCCCAGAAAATTAGCTGAGTTTCTGGATTAATAGTCCAGTGATAACACCACTAGGCTATCACCTCCCCTCAGTAAGCTTGGGCTGGCTGGGACGTAAGCTGTATTGTTGCATATTAACATAAAACCTACCCAGAATGCCCTCTGATTTTGTTGGTGTGATGACATTTATTCAGTACTAAATTAGACTAATTCCAGGAATGGATGGGTTGTCTTCTGAGGAAAGTTTGGAGAGGTTAGATTTGTATCCACTAGAGTTTAGAAGAGTAAGAGGCAACCTGTTCAAAAGCGTTAAGATCCTGAGGTGTATTGGGTGGTTATCACTGCTGCCTCACAGCACCAGGAACCCGGCTTCAATTCCCGAGTTTGGTCACTGTCTGTGTGGAGTTTGCACATTCTCCCCGTGTCTGCGTGGGTTTCCTCCGGGTGCTCCTAGTTTCCTCCCACACTCCAAAGATGTGCGGGTTAGGTGGATTGGCCATGCTAAATTGTCAGGGGGACTAACTAGAGTAAATGCATGGGGCTATCGGGATCGGCCATGGGTGGGATTGTGGTCGATGCAGACTCGACGGGCCAAATGGCCTCCTTCTACACTGTTGGATTCTATGACAGGGTGGATGTGGAGAGGATGTTTCCTCTTATTGGAGAATCTAGAACCAGGGGGTCATTGTTTACAAATATGGGTTTGCTCATTTAAGACAAAGATGATAAATATTTTCTCTCAGCGAGCTGTGAGTCCCTGGGACTCTTTTCCTCAAAAGGCAGTGGGGGCAGAGTCTTCGAATATTTTTGAGGCAGAGCTAGAGAGATTCTTGACTGACAAGGGGGTGAAATGTTATCAGGGGTAGGCAGGAATGTGGGGTTGAGTTTACAATCGGATCAGCCATGACCTTATTGAATGGCGGAGCAGGCTCGAGGGGCCGAGTGGCCTACTCCTGCTCCTTATTGGTATGTATGCTCTTATACGTGATGAATAATGCTGTTGAACAGCAGACACAAGTAACTTCAGGGATTTAATAACATAATGGCAAACCACAGAGCTGGCTCGAACAAGGGGAGAAATGCCCACTTAATATTCCTGTCTGTAATGCATTCAGCAAGGCTCGGGAATGAAGAAAAGGAGGGATATGGGCTATTAATCAATAATTACAGGCACTAGAAAGAAACAATGTACTTGAAGGTTCAAAGAATCCATTTCACAGGATCACAGAAACGTTACAGTGTAGAAGGAGGTCATTTGGCCCATCGAGTCTGCACTGGCTCCCTGAAATAGCACTCTATCCAATCCCATTCCCCTGCCTTATCCCCGTAACCTTGCACATTCTTCTCTTTACAGGTAGTAATCCAATTCCCTTTTGAGTACCTCGATGGAACTGACTCCACCACCCTCATTTGGTTAGAATTAAGGAGCAGCGCTGCTGGGTGTATATTATAGGATATTACAGGATAGTAAATAGGGGGAAGGAGAGAAGGGAACAAAGTTGTAGGCAACTTGTACAAAGATGCAGAAAGACTCAAGCTCCTATTTCTTATGTTCTAATCTACAAAGCAGTCCAGGGTCATGGGCAGCAGATAGGGAGATGGAGTTAAAGTCACAATCAGATCAGCCGTATCCTACTGAGTGGCAGAGTAGGCCTGAGGAGTCAAATGATCCACTCTTGCTCCCGTCGGTTGTATTCTTATAGAGCAGTGATAATGAGAGACTTTAATTGTGATAATCCAGACCAAGCAATGAGAGGGAGCAATTCCTGAAATGCATCAACGGTCACCAACAGTCTGTCCTGGATCCCCACGCTGACATTATAGTTAAGAAAGCCCACCAATGCCTTTACTTTCTTAGAAGACCAAGGAAATTTGACATGTCCACTATGATTCTCACTGACATTTACAGATGCACCATAGAAAGCATTCTTTCTGATTGTATCACAGGTTGATATGGCTCCTGCTCTGCCCAAGACCACAAGAAACTACAAAGGGTCGTGAACGAAGACCAGACCATCACGCAAACCAGCCTCCCATCCATTGACACTGTCTATACTTTGGAAAAGCAGCCAGCATAATTAAGGACCCCACGCACCCCGGACATTCTCTCTTCCACCTTCTTCCGTCGGAAAAAAGATACAAAAGTCTGAAGACACACACCAACCGACTCAAGAACAGCTTCTTCCCTGCTGCCATCAAACTTTTGAGTGGACCTACCTCGCATTGAGTTGATCTTTCTCTGCATCCTAGCTATGACTGTAACACAATATTCTGCACGCTCTCCTTTCCTTCACTATGAATGGTATGTTTTGTCTGTATAGCGCGCAAGAAACAATACTTTTCACATATACCAATACATGTGACAATAATAAATCAAATCACATCAAGAGAAATTGTTTGATTACTTGAGTTCCAGTCCAGTGAGGAAGGAAACAATAATGGATCAAGTTCTGGGGACTGGAATGGGGGTAGAATGGTGGTGGCGTGCTGCACTCTGCAACATGGCACAGCGGTGAAGTTTGGACCTACAGGAGATGCGGAGCACAGCGCCTCTTCAGATGATTCAGTGGAGGAGGCAGAATGTGAAGTGGGCAATTAACCAGCAGTGGTGCACATTTTTGCCTGGGATGCCCTCTTCATCGCATGGATCACTTCGTTCCATCAGTCCACCTATCTGATAGCCACATGCAAAGGCTACTTTCACCCATACTCACCCTTCCTCCAGCACAGAACAATCCTGCAAACAACCAAGCCTCCCTTTTATCACCTCCCATTGCTCAACGTTAATCCCTGTCTTGCCATTCATCACAAGCAAAAAGGCCACTTGTCAGCAGGAAGTGACCAAAAATGGCAACTCTTGGAAGTTGTGCAAACAAATACCATTTATGTGGTTCAAAAATAAAACAGGAATTTAGCAATCTGACATTGTGTAACAACACCCACCTTGTTCAACTACAATGCTTCAATATTCCTTTTCCAACTGCTCCTAAATGGTCTCACTCCAGTGGTTTCTGCAAAGGTAGAGACAGGCTGGCCACATCCCTGCTGAGATATTCTTGATGTGGAGATGCCTCACTGTACCTCACATGCACCTCACTGTACCGCAAGCCTACGGATAACCTCACGATGCGCCACTTCTCCAGCTTCCACCCTAAACACGTTAAAGAAGCCATCCCCTACGGACAAGCCCTCCATATACACAGGATCTGCTCAGATGAGGAGGATCGCAACAGACACCTCCAGACACTGAAAGATGCCCTCATAAGAACAGGATATGGCGCTCGACTCATCGATCGACAGTTCCGACACGCCACAGCGAAAAACCGCACCGACCGCCTCAGAAGACAAACACGGGACACGGTGGACAGAGTCCCCTTCGTCGTCCAGTACTTCCCCGGAGCGGAGAAGCTACAGCATCTCCTCCGGAGCCTTCAACATGTCATTGATGAAGCCAAACATCTCGCCAAGGCCATCCCCACACCCCCACTTCTTGCCTTCAAACAACCGCACAACCTCAAACAGACCATTGTCCGCAGCAAACTACCCAGCCTTCAGGAGAACAGTGACCACGACACCACACAACCCTGCCACAGCAGCCTCTGCAAGATGTGCCGGATCATTGACACGGATGCCATTATCTCACATGAGAACACCATCTACCAGGTACACGGTACCTACTCTTGCAACTCGGCCAACATTGTCTACCTGATACGCTGCAGGAAAGGATGTCCCGAGGCATGGTACATTGGGGAAACCATGCAGACGCTATGACAACGGATGAATGAACACCGCTCGACAATCACCAGGCAAGACTGTTCTCTTCCTGTGGGGGAGCACTTCAGCAGTCACGGGCATTCAGCCTCTGATCTTCAGGTAAGCGTTCTCCAAGGCGGCCTTCACGACACACGACAGCGCAGAGTCGCTGAGCAGAAACTGATAGCCAAGTTCCGAACACATGAGGACGGCCTAAACCAGGATGTTGGGTTTATGTCACACTATCAGTAACCCTCACAGCTTGCCTCCTGGACTTGCAGAATTTCACTGGCTGTCCCGTCTGGAGACAATACACATCTCTTTAACCTGTGCTTAATGCTCCCTCCACTCACATTGTCTGTATCTTTAATACCTGGTTGGTTGTAGAGATTCGCATTCTAATCAGTATTCTGTAACTTGATTTTGTGTCTCTGTATGCCCTGTTTGAGAGCAGATATCCACTCCATCTGACGAAGGAGCAGCGCTCCGAAAGCTAATGGCATTTGCTACTAAATAAACCTGTTGGACTTTAACCTGGTGTTGTTAAAACTCTTACTGGAGATACTCTTGTCCAATGTCCTCAAGCTTTTAAAGCCTGTGAGGTCCCTGCCAAAATTGCTCCATCTGCACCCATGCAACATAACCAATAGGATAGGAGGCAGAATGTAAATACTGAGTAAGGAAGGTGTAGTACCTCAAAGTATTGGCTACTGCCAAGTTTAGTAACTAAACAAATTATTTATTGTAATGAATAAACTATTTACACAGAGCAACAGTGCTCCCGACTGCTTCAACTCCAGTCTCAGAGTGCCTGGGACAGCCTACACTCAGCCTCAGGTTTCACGCTCTTTGGCCTGATTGGCCAATCAGGTCAAAGGACCCTCTGTGAAATCTTGCCCCTAAAAGGGGCTCGCTATCTACAGATGGGTGGGGATGGGCAGCCAACAGGCGCGAGGTGGAAGTGCTTTGAGCCAAATACCACTTCCATCTCCCCACTTACCGCCATCCTACTTCAGGCCTACCTGGACCTCTCTGCTAGCAATAAGCTAGAGAACACTTTGCTGCAGATCACTGAAGTGATGAACAGTCAAGGCCAGGATATCATGAATCCTGTTTAAGGTGGCATTCATAGTGTACAAGCCATTGGTGAAGGCCTTCATGCAGTTGTTTGATAGCCATGTTTGATACTACATGCCGATGGCACCCTTTCCATGGGCAAAGGTGTCATCACAAAGGCCCTCAACATCATGTCACTCATGCTTGAGATGGACTCCTCCAATCTGTCTACGAGCATGTGTAATCTGGCTCTAAGGTCCCATGGGATATAAAGGCATGAAATACAACTGTCAAGGTAAGAATGTTTTCAGTGGTCGTTATGCACATGATCATATTTCACTCTCTGCTGACATCAAGTTAGCATGGCTGAGTGTTTTATGTCATGTAGCTGTCTGATATTTAATTCTTCACCAACCAGCTGAGAGGCCCAGGTCTCCACCAGCCAACACGTCAACACTCTGCTAATGCCTGCCACCTCCTCCCCTGTTGCTGTCACTTGCAAAATGGCTGGATGGCCACTTCTGATTCTCTGGATGGGATTTTCCAGCCGCACTCACTCCAAAACAGGAAAATCCCACTCAAGCTTAATGGACCTTTTCATGGTCCATCCCTCCAGGCACCACCAACCCCCCACCCCCCCCCGCTCCCAGGTACCACCCCCCTCCTCCCCTCACCCGCCACCTGCTACAATTCCCATGGCAGGCGGAATGAGAAAATTGCGGTCTCTGCCTCTCCTTCAGGTTCTGCGCACTCTTCTCCGGCAAGGAGGGAAAGAAGAGATCCCGGAATGAGAGCAATGGCATGTATAGATTTGATTTGATTTGATTTGATTTGATTTATCATTGTCAAATATATTAGTATACAGTGAAAAGTATTGTTTCTTGCATGCTGTACAAACAAAGCATACCATTCATAAAGAAGGAAAGGAGAGGGTGCAGAATATAGTGTTACAGTCATAGCTGAGGTGTAGAGAAAGATCAACTTAGTGCGAGGTAGGTCCATTCAAAAGTCTGACAGCAGCAGGGAAGAAGCTGTTCTTGAGTCGGCCGGTACATGATCTCAGACTTTGTATGTTTTTCCCGATGGAAGAAGGTGGAAGAGAGAATGTCCAGAGTGCGTGGGGTCCTTGATTATGCTGGCTGCTTTGCCGAGGCAGTGGGAAGTGCAGACAGAGTCAATGGATGGGGGCTGCTTTGCGTGATGGATTGGGCTACATTCACGATGTACATGAACAGATGGCTCAAGAGTATTTTTTGAGGGTAAGAGTGAGGGAGAGGCATGATATTGTATGAAAATGAGTGTAATTGATGGATGGATGGAAGAGCCAAGCAGATGGAACATAAGAACAAGGGCATATGTAGGCCATTCAGCTCTTTGAGCCTGTGGCACCATTCAATTTTATCATTGGCGTACCTGCAAGGTAAGCTAGTGTGATGAGAAGTATGTTGGAGCAGGTTTCAGAAAGTAGAGTGAGAGAGTTGGTGCGATACCCATATTCGGATGTTGTTGAGTGTGCCACTGTACCCACCCCTGTTTAGGTCATTAATCTCTTCCAACATTGAATGCACAAGGGGCACACCTTGGCTTCATGAGCAACCTCCAACTGTGCCTTCCTTGTTTAACTGGCAGACTTCTTGCTGGTATTAAGTAGCGAACAATATCTCCCTACAAGCTCCTACAGCTCAGGATCACATCCAGAGAGACATCACAAAAGCCAGGTACTACCTTTTGAGTAAGTCCACTCCATTCTGTCAGTTTATTAGCCTGAATATTCCAGTATGGAGGGTAGCGAATGATCCTTGGCGCTCCGAAGAAGTCCTGACATAAACACGTGCATGGTAATTACGCAGGAAGCTTAAACTTCCAATTCCTCCTTGAGAGAAAAAGACTCCCATCTTTGTCTTGCAAAGGTGACCCCTGATTTTAAAACAGAGCCCCATAGTTCTGGATTCAACCACAAGAGGAAACATCCTTTCAACGTCTACCTTGTCAAGACCATTCTGACAACAAAAATGATCACAGAGTTTGTTCTCCACACTTCTGATCTTCTATAGCATCAAACAACCTAAAACTAAGTTAATCTGAGAGAAAAAACAGATTCCATTTTGATCGGATAGTTCTTTGTTTTTCTTCATAACCTAAAATGAGTTTAACACACATTTGCCTCCCACCCAACTTCTCCTGCCTGAACAGTTTACTCCCCTACGCCAAACCACAGCGCCCCCCCCCCTTAACACTCTCCATCTTCCAGAGTAGGCTCGAGACTGGGCGCAGTGGTGGGATGTAGGCCTGAGACTGCAGGGGTTGGAGGGAGAGTAGATCCATGACTGGGGGAAGAGGGTGGGCGAGGAGAGAGCCGTCAGGGGCTCAGCCGCTCTGAGGATATTGCGGGGCAGAATGGATCCACCAGACCAGCAGGGAATGTCAAGAGGAGATCAAAATGGAGGGTGGGTGAAGCAGCTGTGAACACTGAGAGGAGGTCGGAGTTGGTGAGGGGGGGTGGGGGATGGAGGCACCAGGGATGCTGAAACTCGATCATCCTGCATCTTACATGCTTCCTTCCCAGGAAAGCAAGTAATTAATTAATGAAATGAACCAAGAACTTATGGGGACCGGGGTTTTTGTAGTTGTTCTGGTCTTTATATGGTTATGTTGTTTGTGGTTTTATGGATCTCATGGGTGCTTCCCAGCATGCATAGCAGAGATATTTTTAACTTAATGAAGAAACTTAATAAATTCAGATATTATTTAAGTAATTAATTTCTTGTGTTTTTCAATGCAGATTGCTGATTGCGTTTGGGGTCGATGAGCACATTTGAGCGCGCTTGATGCCTTTGATGTCAAAGATAAGGCAAAAAGATGGTGTCTGTGTGGGTTTCCACCAGGTGCTCTGGTTTCCTCCCACAGTCCAAAGATGTGTGGGTTAGGTCAAATGGCTGTGGTAAATTGCCCCTTAATGTCAGGGGGATTAGCAGGGTAAATAAGTGAGGTTACGCGAAAGGGCCTGGGTGGGATTGTTGTCAGTGCTGGCTCGATGGGCTGAATGGCCTCTTTCTGCACTGTAGGGATTCTATGATTCCATGTCAGATTGGTTGGGTGGGGGAGGTTGGGTGATGATTCAGGCATAGAGATCTGATAGAATTCCTCCAGTGAAACAAGAGGCCATTCAGCCCATCAAGCCTGCGCCAACAACAATCCCACCTAGGCCCTATCCGCACAACCCCATGTATTTATCCAGCTAATCCCCCCAACACTAAGGGGCAATTTAGCACGGCCAATCCACCTATCTTTGGAGAGTGGGGTGGAAACCGGAGCACCTGGAGGAAATCCACGCAGACACGGGGAGAACGTGCAAACTCCACACAGGCAGTCACCCAAGGTCGGAATTGAACCTGAGTCCCTTGGCGCTGTGCTAACCATTGTGCCACTGTGCCACCCTGTCAGAAGCTTCAACGCCACTTTTCCCGCCCACTTTGCTGAATTCCAGTAAAAGTCGACCCCCGATCCCGGGCAGCTGATGCAAGGCTTCCGGCTGAAGGGGAATGAGAGGCTCAGAGGAAATCTGATTGCTTTTTGGGACAGCTGGCGAAGGGATTTCTTTTTGCTCAGATGGAAACGGGAAGTGTTGGAAAAGCTGAACATGTCTGACAGTATGGGTGCAGAGAGAAACAGAGTTCAAAGTGACTTTGTTAGAACTAGTGCAGATCGTGGTCTTGAAGCGTTGACTCTGGCTCGGATTCTCCGACCTTGCCTGCAGCTCGGGTCCTCCTGTCCCACTGCAGTTAATGGAGCTTTGGCTGATCGCGAGATTGGAGAGTTCTGGCCTTTGTTTCTCTGCCCACAGATGATTGACCGCATTGTCTGTTACTATTTGCAGTCATTTGCTCTTTCATTATCTGCTCTAAGCTGGACATTGGTTTCAATTTGAAATGTAAAGGCAGGAGATTTGAACAAAGAACAAGGAACAAAGAAAAGTATAGTACAGGAACAGGCCCTTCAGCCCTCCAAGCCTCTGTCGATCATGATATCCTAACTAAACTAAAACAAAACCTTCTGCCCTGACTTGGTGCATATCCCTCTACTCCCTCCCTATTCCTAGACCTATCCAGATACTTCTTAAATGTTCCAGCCATAGAATAGAATGCAACCATAGAATCCTACAGTGCACAAGGAGGCCATTCGGCCCATCGAGCTCGCACCAACAACAATCTCACCGAGGCCCTATTCCCGTAACCCCACAAATTTACCCTGCTAATCCTCCTAACCTTACACATCTTGGGACGCTAAGGGGCAATTTAGCATGGCCAATCATTCGCACTCTGTCATTGAAAATATGGGCTGGACTGTTTCCAGCCTGCTTCCATCACCTCCTCTGGCAGCGCGTTCCAGGCACCCACCACACTCTGCTTGAAAAACTTCCCCCGCACATCTCCCTTAAACCTTCCCCCTCTCATCTTGAACCTGTGCCCCCTTGTAATTGACACCTCCAACATGGGGAAAAAGCCCCTGACTATCCACCTTGTCTATGCCTCTCATAATTTTGTAGACCTCTATCAGGTCTTCCCTCAGCCTCTCCAGAATCTCCGTGGGCCTCGCTCGGGTGAGACCAGAAATTCCCACCCGAGATCAACAGAGATTTCATTGCCGGACCCTCGCCCGCTCCGATTCCATGGAGGGCAAGGTGGTAGAGTTCCAGCCTCTGTCTTTAAACAGAAGGGAAAAAAGACTGGAATAAAATAAAGTGTTCGATGACCACAATGTTTATTTTACAAAAAGAGAGAAATAATACTGTTTTAAAATTTAAGGTCATTTGTGATATTATTGCAATGGTAACTTGGTCAGAAGAAACATAAATTAAGAACAGAAAAGCTTCACGTAATGTCGAACATGGCACTTGAAATTCAAATGCCTCTTTTAACATCAGTTGATTCTGTTTGCAGAAGCGATTGCAATTGGTGGCAGTTTTATCTCAGCGCTAAAAATGACAAGCAGGGAAAATTCCAAACTAGTGCCAGCCACACATGGTCTATCTTAGACTCACACGCTAATCTTGTGCGGGGACAGCATTGTGTGCCTTGGTTAAGCTAGTCAATCATTGCCTTCTTCTGTTGAAGCCAGCTGGCATTCCCTGCTATTGTGGCCACAGTTCAGTTTGTCGTTAGTGGGTCCCTGGCCACTCTCTAAGTGTTGCTAAATGCAGATCGCTGCTGCACACAAAGGTAAGGATCCTCTTGCAGCCATCAAGTGTAAAATATTACGGCAACAGCTATGGAATGATATTGTTGTTTCCATTCTGCAGCTTAAGCTCTGGTCTCAGATGGCATTGGTGCCATCACATTTTGATGATAAATTCCCTGTACCGTAGCCATCGTTGGTATGAGTCATTTGGATTCTCCATACCAACGCCATAATTCATGTTGCCATTTAAGATACCCAACATCACTGCCGGCATTCAAGTTGTGGATTTCACTTCTCTCTTCCATGTCCATTATTCATGTTGCTGTCTAAGATTCCCTCTCCATTCATACTGCTTCAGATTATAAATGTCTTGGAGCCGCAACTTTGAAACTTGTTTTCACCATTGAATCCCTTCAGTGCAGAAGGAGGCCATTTGGCCCATTGGTGGGCAGCACGGTGGCACAGTGGCTAGTACTGCTGCCTCACAGCACCAGGGACCCAGGTTCAAACCCAGCCTTGGGTGACTGTCTGTGTGGAGTTTGCACATTCTCCCCATGTCTGCGTGGGTGTCCTCTGGGTGCTCCGGTTTCACCCCACAGTTTGAAAGATGTGCGGGATTGACCATGCTAAATTGCCCCTTAGCGTCCCAAGATGTGTAAGGTTAGGAGGATTAGCAGGGTAAATTTGTGGGGTTACGGGAATGGGGCCTCGGTGAGATTGTTGTTGGTGAGAGCTCGATGGGCCGAATGGCCTCCTTGTGCACTGTAGGATTCTATGATTGCATTCTATTCTACGGCTGGAATTTTATGAGATTTTTTCTAAGTGTCTATCTAGCGTGAAAATGGGAGAGTTCCTGATCCGTTTTTCAGGCGAGTTTTCAGACACAATCATACGCACTCAGTCATTGAAAATATGGGCTAGACTGTTTCCAGCCACTCGAGGCAGTAGGCGGGGTTTATTTTGCCAGACAGCCAGCAGCTCAGATCGGAGTTCCAAACTGTGCATGCGCAGGAAAAGCGGGAAAAAAACAACTCTGCTGACAGAACCACTCCCCCCCCCCCCCCCCCCGCCACCTCACCCCCACCCCCGAGCCAGATACAGCCTCCCCTTCCCCTTCACCCCCACGGACATCGGGGACTCCCCCCAACATTACTGACCCTCTCCACCCCCCTTCCCTGGCCCCCCTCATCACCCCCCGGCCCCGATTGCTGACTGACATGGCTCTCTCGCTCCCCTGCTCCCCATCATCACAGAGGCACAAATCAACCGTCCCCACCCCCCACCCCCTCCACCTCCAAGAGCAGACCTGCAAGGGCTGACTTGGCTTCCCCTCCATGGCAACAAGGCAAACTGCATTAAACTCACTGGAATGTGGGCGAGTGACTCGCCCAAACTGCCTGCAGCTGTTCTGCCCTAACAAGGGACAGCTCCATAAAAACCCCAAGGATGGACAGACAGGCCGGCAGTGTAGGAAGGAATGGCCTCCAGAAAGACAGCTCCCCATTTTTCTGATGCAGATCTGGCCAGGCTGCTGGAGGCAGTGGAGGCAAGGCCACCCTCATTCCCCCAGCAGGACGGCGTCCCAGAGGAAGGGATGGAAAAGCAGCCTGGGAGCGGGTGGCAGCTTGCGTTAGTGCCAGGGCACTAGCCAGGAGAACCAGGAAGCAATGCCGCAAGAAACTGAATGACCTCATCCGGGCAGCAAAGGTGAGTGTTTTACCACATCCAGCATCTTCCCCCTAAATGACCCCCAGATCCTCCCGCCAGCACCCTGCATGCATTCAGCCTTTGACCCCCAAGCACCTCCATCCCTCCCCCGCAAGAGTATCACAACCCTAGCCCTCTGAGGGCCACCTCCTGATACCCTCCAGGACTCGTGCCATCAGATTTTACATGGCTCCTTCTGTCCCCACAGGAGAAAAATGCTCATAATCGCCAGGAGAGGGTGAAGACAGGGGATGGTGTGCCTGAGATCAGGGTCCTCACTCCCTTTGAGGAGTGGGCACTGGAGCTTGTGGGAGAGGAGGGGATGCAGACCATTAGTGACAGCATGGTCAGGCTGGAGCATAGAAGTGAGCACCTGTCAATCCTCCACTCGGTGGAGACATCTGAAGTAAGTTGCATGCAGCCCAGATTCCTCTCCCTCCCTTGCACTTAATTTTGTGTCCTGTGTTGCAGGAAGGGACCCCAACATGCCTGGGCCATCTGGCATCGCGACCCCCAGTGCTGCTCCCACCCATCCTGCCCCTGACAGCTCAGAGGACTCCTAGGAGGAAGCGGATGAAGGGACCTCCGAGGCCAGCACCAGGTTTGTGTCAGCTTCCACCTCGCAGTTCACCACTCCAGAGACTCTCACATCGGTGGGTCAAGTTGGTGGTGAAGGACTTGGGTCACTCTCTAGTGCGCATGCTACATCTGCCAATATACATCGGGTGGAAGAGGGAACATCCGAGGCCTCTGGCACGCGGGGGCCTGCCAGAGGTGAGGACGTAGCTGGCCCCAGGCTCCATGCTAGGCCTCAGCTGCTGGAGATGCAACAACAGAGCCAGGGAATGTAGATGGGGCTGACGGCAACACTGGACCGAATGCGAGGCTGTTGGGAGGAGTCCCAAAGCTTTCAGGCGGACCAGCTATTACCTGATCTGCCTCCACCAACAACAGTCCCACCCAGGCTCTATCCCCATAACCCTACATATTTACCCTGCTAATCCCCCTGCGTGGCCAATCCATGTAATCTGCACATCTTTGGACTGTGGGAGGAAACCCCACAGACACAGAGAAATTCAACACAGACGGTCACCCAAGCCGGGAATCGAACCCGGGTCCCTGGCGCTGTGAGGCAGCAGTGCTAACCACTGTGCCACCTTGTCAGCACTGAGATTGAGTACCTCTCCAGCAAATTTTCAGCTTAGTTCTGAATCTGAGAGCTAGCAGAATAAGGAAATACATAGCTGATGCAGCTTGTTAAAGAAAGTAGATATTGTAGTTTAAGTGTGCTGTGTAACGTTCCATACCTCTGCCAGTTCCTTTCCTGCTGTAGCTATTCAACTTCACATGATCTCTGCAGATGTTCTGATATCTCCCTCCAGGAAAACTGTTCCCTTTAAATGGCACAAACAACTTCCCAGCACAAATACAACATGAATACTTTTCAACAGCATGTCTGAACAAAATCCCCGTCGCTTCAGCACAACCACCCACTTTGTCACTTGCAGCATCAAGAGGATAGAAAACAATTCTGGAGCTGGCTAAGTGCATCTTCCTTCAGTCGCACCAGTGCATTCTGAGACTTCCATCTGTCCCAAGGCAGAGAAAAGAATTGTTTTCAAATGTTCTTCTTTGTTCTCGATGGTGTGACCATCTCTCAGACTAGCTCCAGGGAGAGTTTACAAGGCCAGTATTTCCAACACTGCACTAACAGCAGGATTCCACTGGCATTGGTAGTGAAGATGTGGAAATGCCAGCGTTGGACTGGGGTGAACACAGTAAGAAGTCTCACAACACCAGGTTAAAGTCCAACAGGTTTATTTGGTAGCAAATACCATAAGCTTTCGGAGCGCTGCTCCTTCGGAGCGCTGCTGCTTAAGGAGCAGTGCTCCAAAAGCTTATGGTATTTGCTACCAAATAAACCTGTTGGACTTTAACCTGGTGTTGTGAGACTTCTTACTGCATTGGTAGTGAAATCAGCATTACAGTGGAAGGAATCTGACCAATTTGCAGGATTCCTCAGTGGCACAATGCTGAAGCTTCTGACAGGGCGGCATGGTGGCACAGTGGTTAGCACTGCAGCCTCACGGCACCAGGGACCTGGGTTCAATTCCAGCCTCAGGTCACTGTCACTGAGTGGAGTTGACACAGTAAGAAGTCTCACAACACCAGGTTAAAGTCCAACAGGTTTATTTGGTAGCAAAAGCCACTAGCTTTCGGAACGCTGCTCCTTCATCAGGTAAGTGGAAGTTCTGTTCACAAACAGGGCATATAAAGACACAAACTCAATTTACAAAATAATGGTTGGAATGCGAGAATAATAACAACCATTATTTTGTAAATTGAGTTTGTGTTTTTATATGCCCTGTTTGTGAACAGAACTCCCACTCACCTGACAAAGGAACAGCGCTCCGAGAGCTTGTGGCTTTTGCTACCAAATAAACCTGTTGGACTTTAACTTGGTGTTGTGAGACTTCTTACTGTGTTTACCCCAGTCCAACGCCGGCATCTCCACATCATATGTGGAGTTGCATATTCTTCCCGTGTCTAAAGTTTATTTATTTTTATTTATTAGTCACAAGTAAGGCTTAACACTGCAAAGAAGTTACTGTGAAAGTCCCCTAGTCGCCACACTCTGGCGCCTGTTCAGGTCAATACACCTAACCAACACATCTCTCAGACTGTGGGAGGACACCGGAGCACCCGGAGGAAACCCACGCAGACACGGGAAGAATGTGCAAACTCCACACAGACAGTGACCCAAGCCAGGAATCGAACCCGGGTCCCTGGCACTGTGAGGCAGCAGTGCTAACCACTGTGCCACAGTGCTCCAGTTTCCTCCCACAGTCGAAAGACGTGTGATGGATTGGCCATGCTAAATTGCCCCTTAGTGTCAGGAGGATTAGCAAGGTAAATACATGGGGCTACGGGAACAGGGCCTGGGTGGGATTGTTGTCGGTGCAGGCTAGATGGACCAAATGGCCTCTTTCTGTACTGTAGGGATTCTACGATATGTTGCTAAAACTGCTAAATATCCAAAAGGGGCAGAGTCCCAGAGAAAAAGGTGCAAAGTCTGAGGACACGTGCCAACTGACTCAAGAACAGTTTCTTCCCTGCTGCCATCAGACTTTTGAATGGACATACCTTGCACTAAGTTGATCTTTCTCTACACCCTAGCGATGACTGTAACACTACATCCTCCACTCTCTCCTTTCTTTCTCTATGAACAGTATGTTTTGTCTGTATAGTGCACAATACTTTTCACTGTATACTAATACATGTGACAATAATAAATCAAATCAAATAAAAAAATCAAATCAAATCGAAAGAATTTATGTTAAAATGATGAGTTCAAAGGGCAAGTTACTACATTATATTGCAGCAGTTCCCAACCTTTTCCTTCATGTAGACCACTCGATCGTCATCGAAAGCTTTCATGGATCACAACATATGCAAGTCGTTTTAAACATTTTTTTTTCATATAGCCTGTGGCCAATAGGAATCAAACTTATACAGGTATATCAATGAGTATTTTTGATAGTTTGCAATGCACACTCACAAATACATTGCAATCATCACAGTACTGGCAGCACAGTAGGCCTACCAATGGAAACAGATAATGCTTACCTAATGCTATTGAATGTCAAGGGGGTGTGGTCATGTCATGTCCTGTTGTTAAAGATGATCGTCACCTGACACTGGTGTGCTGCGAATGTTTCTGTCCACTAATCGGCCTAATCCTAGATCTTGTCCAGGTCTTGCTGCATACAGGAATGACTGCTCCATTACCTGAGGGCTTGTGAACAGTGTTGAAAATGTCTGGATGCCACACTTAGTCAACCTGAACAAGATTGATAATATAGCCACGCCTGAGCACAAAACTGACCCCTGTAAATTCGCAGGTATGGATGTCAAATGCTGTTTGCGTGCTTATGGAGGCTGTTGATTGAATGCATTGAGCCTTTTGAAAACTATTCCTTCTTCCAAAAGCAAAGTGAATTCAAGCATTATCGCCAAGTGTGTGAGCGTGAGCACTCTGCTTCTAAAAGGCTCACTTGCATCTGGAGACAGGTTCCTCTGATCTCATTGTAATACAAGTTTGTCTTGTTTCCTGTTTAATTACAAATTCATGAGGTAAATTAATTTCAACTGGATCAAAACACTCAAGTTAATTTATTTATTAGTGTTCCAAGTAGGCTTACATTAACACCGCAATGAAGTTACTGTGAAAATCCCCTAGTCGCCACACTCCAGCGCCAGTTCGGGTACACTGAGGGAGAATTTGGTATGGCCAATGCACCTGACCAGCACGTCTTTTGGACTGTGGGAGGAAACCCACTGCAGACACCGGGAGAACATGCGGACTCTGCATAGACAGCGACCCGAGCCGGGAATTGAACGCGGGTCCCTGATGCTGTGAGGCAGCAGTGCTATCAACTGTGCCACTGTGCCGCCCAAGATCAAGATCACACATAAGTTCATTAGATATCAGAGCAGAATTAGGCCATTTGGCCCATCGAGTCCATTTCACCATTCGATCATGGATGATATGCTCCTCATCCCTATTTTCCTGCCTTCTCCCCATAACCCTTCAACCCATTACCAATTAAAAATCTGTCTAACTCCTCCTTAAATTTACTCACTGTCCCAGCATCCACCGCACTTTGGGGTAGCGAATTCCACAGATTCACAACCCTTTGGGAGAAGTAGTTTCTCCTCAACCCTGTTTTAAATTTGCTACCATTTATCCTAAGACTATGACCTCTTGACCGAGAATGCCCCACCAGCGGAAGGATCTGCTCCACTTCTATTTTATCCACCTTGTATACCTCAATTTGATCTCCCCTCATTCTTCTCAATTCCAGAGAGTATAGGCCTAAACTGTTCAATCTCTCTTCAGACATGTGGATTAGAGGGGCTTCGTGTCACTCCGTGACTGAAGTGAGCGTCCCCTCTGCTTTCCAATGGGATTAATTGTTCCCTGGAACAATGCACCACAATTTGGGCAGCGGGTACAGTTGATGTGGCAGGGTCTCATAGCTGGAGAATTTGCTTAGCATTCTACCATGTATGGACATAGCCATGTGATGCAGCAAGGTTAACAGTGAAAGGGTCGTAAATTTTCACTTAAGCTCCTTTCATCTTAACTCACTAATTGTTGATGACTGTCATAAATACAGTTATGTTGGGAATGGAAATATGGTATATGCCAGTGATAAAAATAGCAGTGGGCAAGGCCCTGTCACCAGTTGTTCTATTTTTTTTTAAGGACAATCTAATACAGGAAAGAAGATAATCATTACAATTTATTTCCTTTATTTCAGTTACATGAAGAACAAATTAACTTTCCAATTGAACGTTATTTTTCCACATTAAAGTATGGAAAATCTTCCGTGTTGTGGTAAATCCTGCACAGAAACATGACTCAGATACATTGTGGCTTCAAGCAAAAATTTATTTATTAGCAACAATATTTATAAATATACAATGAAGGGTTTGACAGAATTTCAATACACGTCAGCTCACTTCCCCTCCCTGGCTCCAACTGAGGTCCTTCTCTGAAAAGTGTGAGGTGATACACTTTGGAAGGAATAATTTGACAAGGAGGTACTCAATGAACGGCAGGCCACCCGGAAGTTCTGTGGAACAAAGGGACCTTGGCGTGTTTGTCCACAGATCCCTGAAGGCGAAAGGGCATGTTAGTAGGGTGGTGAAAAAAGCAAACGGTTCACTTGCCTTTATCAGTCGGGGCATAGATTGCAAAAGCAGGGAAGTCATGTTGGATAAAAGCAAAATACTGCTGGTGCTGGAATCCGAAACAAAAACTGAAAATACTGGAAAATCTCAGCAGATCTGACAGCATCTGTGGGGAGAGAATAGAGCCAACGTTTGGAGCCGAGATGACCCTTCATCAGAACGTCAGAGTTCTGATGAAGGGTCATCTAGACTCGAAATATTGGCTCAAGTTATGTTGGAGTTGTATAAAACTTTGGTGAGGCCCAGCTAGAGCACTGTGTGCAGTTCTGGTCACCACATTATAGGAATGATGTGATTGCACTGGAGAGGGTGCAGAGGAGATTCACCAGGGTGCTGCCTGAAATGGAACATTTAAGTTATAAAGAGAGGTTGGGGAGGCTTGGGTTGTTTCCATTGGAGCAGAAAAGACTGAGGGAGAATCTGATCAAGAAGAGGGACATGGACAGAGTGGATAAGGAACATCTGTTCCCCTTAGTTGAAGGGTCAGTCACAAGGGGGCATAGGTTCAAGGTGAGGGGCAGGAGGTTCGGGGGAAAATGTGAGGAAAAGCTTTTTTACCCAGAGGATGGTGACGGTCTGGAATGCGCTGCCTGGGAGGGTGGTGGAGGCGGGTTGCCTTATAAAGTACCTGGATGAGCACCTGGCACATCACAACATTCAAGGCTATGGGCCAAGTGCTGGCGAGATGAGATTGGCTGGGAGTTCAGGTGTTTCTAATGGTTTGGTGCAGACTTGATGGGCTGAAGGGCCTCTTCTGCACTGTGTGATTCTATGATTCTGTGAACCAGGGCATGGGCCCTTGCTCCCAATTAGTTCAGCTTCCTGCACGGCCTCTCCAAAGCGTCTGACCTGATCATGTGGTCCTCAAGGATCGCCCCCTTAAAGGGGCCACGTAACCACAAGTGTACTCTACAATAGTACTGTCACACATTTTGATGCAAGGTATCTTTAATGATACATCCAAATTTTACTCAAGCCAATATAAGAACATAAGGGCTAGGAGCAGGAGGAGGCCATCTGGCCCCTCGAGCCTGCTCCGCCATTCAATAAGATCATGGCTGATCTTTTCGTGGACTCAGCTCCACTTACCCGCCTGCTCACCATAACCCTTAATTCCTTTACCATTCAAAAATCTATCTATCTTTGCCTTAAAAACATTCAATGAGGTAGCCTCAACTGCTTCACTGGGCAGGGAATTCCACAGATTCACAACCCTTTGGGTGAAGAAATTCCTCCTCAACTCAGTCCTAAATCTGCTCCCCCCTATTTTGAGGCTATGTCCCCCAGTTCTAGTTTCACCTGCCAGTGGAAACAACCTCCTGGCTTCCATCTTATCTATTCCCTTCATAATCTTATATGGTTCTATAAGATCCCCCAACATTCTTCTAAATTCCAATGAGTTTAGTCCCAGTCTACTCAGTCTGTCCTCATAAGTCAACACCCTCAACTCCGGAATCAACCTAGTGTATCTCCTCTGCACCCCCTCCAGTGCCAGTATATCCTTTCTCAAGTAAGGAGACCAAAACTGTACACAGTACTCCAGGTGTGGCCTCACCAGCACCTTATACAGCTGCAACATAACCTCCCTGTTTTTAACCTCCATCCCTCTAGCAATGAAGGACAAAATTCCATTTGACTTCTTAATTACCTGCTGCACCTGCAAAACAACATTTTGTGATTCATGCACAAGGACACCCAGATCCCTCTGCCCAGCAACATGCTGCAATTTTGTACCATTTAAACAATAGTCCATTTTGCTGTTATTCCTACCAAAATGGACGACCTCACACTTACCAACATTGTACTTCATCTGCCAGACCCTTGCCCACTCACTTAAACTATCTATATCCCTCTACAGACTTTCAGTGTCCTCTGCACACTTTGCTCTACCACTCATTTTAGTGTCATCTGCAAACTTTGACACACTACACTTGGTCCCCAACTCCAAATCATCTATGTAAATCGTAAACAATTGCAGTCCCAACACTGATCCCTGAGGCACACCACTAGTCACTGATCTCCAATCAGAAAAACACCCATTTATCCCCACTCTTTGCTTTCTGTTCGTTAACCTATCCTCTATCCACGTTAATACATTACCCGTAACGCCGCGCACCTTTATCTTATTCAGAGGCCTTTTGTGTGGCACCTTATCAAATGCCTTCTGAAAATCCAGATAAACCACATCCACCAGTTCCCCATTGTCCACCGCACTCGCAGTGTCCTCAAAGAATCCCAGTAAATGAGTTAAACATGACCTGCCCTTCATGAACTCATGCTGCGTCTGCCCAATGGGACAATTTCTATCCAGATGTCTCGCTATTTCTTCCCTGATGATAGATTCAAGCATTTTACCCACTACAGAAGTTAAGCTAACCAGCCTATAGTTACCCGCCTTTTGTCTACCTCCATTTTTAAACAGTGGCGTCACATTTGCTGTTTTCCAATCTGTGGGAACTGCCCTAGAGTCCAGCAAATTTTAGTAAATTACCATGAGCGCATATTTCCCCTGTCATCTCTTTTAGTACCCTGGGATGTATTCCATCAGAGCCAGGAGACTTGTCTACCTTTCACCCCATTAGCTTGCGCCACACTACCTTTTTAGTGATAATGATAGTTTCTAGGTCCTCACCTTCCAGAGCCTTCCTGTCATCAAGTTTTGGCATGTTATTTGTGTCTTCCACTGTGAAGACCGACACAAAATATCTGTTCAATGCCTCAGCCATCCCATTCCCCGTTATTAAATCCCCCTTCTCATCCTCTAAAGGACCAATGTTTACCTCAGCCACTCTTTTTCATTTTATACAATTGTAGAAACTTTTGCTATCTGTTTCTATATTCTGAGCTAGTTTACTCTCATAATCGATCTTACTTTTTTTTATAGCATTTTTCATAACTTTCTGTTGACCTTTAAAGATTTCCGAATCCTCTAGTTTCCCACTAATCTTTGCCACTTTATATGCATTTTCTTTCAATTCGATACCCTCCTTTATTTCCTTAGATACCCATGGCCGATTATCCCTTTTCCTACAGTCTTTCCTTTTCACTGGTATATACTTTTGCTGAGCACTGTGAAATATCGTTTTGAAAGTCCTCCACTGTTCCTCAATTGTCCCACCATAAAGTCTTTGCTCCCAGTCTACCTCAGCCATCTCCTCTCTCATCCCATTGTAGTCTCCTTTGCTTAAGCACAAGACACTGGTATTGGATTTTACCCTCCATCTGTATTTTAAATTCAACCATACTGTGATCGCTCCTATTGAGATCCCTAACTGTGAAATCATTAATTATTCCTGCCTCATTACACTGATTAAAATCCCCCATAATAATTGCCGTACCATTTTTACATGCATCGATCATTTCTTTGTTTGTTGCTTGCCGCACTAAATGCTAAATACACTACCGTAAACATTCACACTCTCCACCAACACACACAGCAGCAGCATGTTGTACCATCTATAAGATGCATTGCAGCAACTCACCAAGGCTCCTTTGGCAGCACTTTCCAAACCCACAACCTCTACCAGCTAGAAGGACAAGGGCAGCAGACACATGAGAACGCCGTCAGCTGCAAGTCCCCCTCCAAACCCCACACCATCCTGACTTGGAAATATTTCATCGTTCCTTTGCTGTCGCTGGGTCAAAATCCTGGAACTCTCTCCCTAACAGCACAGTGGGTGTACCTGCACCAGATTGGTTGCAGTGGTTTGAAAAGGAGTCTCATCACCACCTTCTCAAGGGCAATTAGAGATGGGCAATAAAAATGCTGGCCTGGCCAGTGACACCCACGTCCCAAGAAAAGTGTAAAAAACTTAAATTTCCATTACAATATTATTTATTTTATATATTTTATATTTTAAAAAGGTGTTAGTGAAAACTGAGAACAATTACCTTCACAGTTTCCATGACCTTCTTTCTAGGTCCCTGTTATGTAATTTTGGCATTAATGAAAGGGAGTTAAAAAAGAAAAGCAATACATTAATTATAGCATTAATATGAAGGTTCATATGTTAATTTGCTAATGCTTTGACATTTTTCATCCCGTACAAAACTGGTAAGATGGTAGTTTACCCTTGCGGCCAATGCTATGAAAACAAGAGTTAAAGTTTATTTATTAGTCACAAGTAGGCTTACATTAACACTGCAATGAAGTTACTGTGAAAATGCCACACTCTGGCACCTGTTTGGGTACACTGCGGGAGAATTTAGCATGGCCGATTCGCTAACACACCCATCTTTGGGAGGAAACTAGAGCACCCGGAGGAAACCCACGTAGACACGGGGAGAACGTGCAAATTCCACACAGACAGTGACCCAAGCCGGGAATCGAACCTGAGTCCCTGGCGACGTGAGGCAGCAGTGCTAACCATTGTGCTGCTGGGAACCTTTTGCCCCGCCCGCCATGGGAATCGTAGCAGGTGGGGGCGCGAACCATGCAAAGGTCCGTTGACCTCGGGCGGGATTTCCCAGTTTTAGGGCAAGCACAGCTGGAAAATCCCACCCAAGATGTTAATAGCTATTAGGCTGAACAAAACATGTATGTTTTTGATTGATAAATCTAACTTAGCTGTGTCCTGATCATATATCTAAATCCTTTTGTACTCTACGATAGATACAGAATATAAAATAAATATGGTTCCTAATTTTGTGTCACATGTTTTCTTTATAGCATACATATGTATATGTATCTATATATACACAAAAAATATAGAGAGGGACCTCAGGATTGTTGTAACCTATTTCCATTGAAATAGGTTACTGATTATGGAAGTTTTTCAACCGAATTTCTGCCCAATATGTATTTTGGGCCGGATCCCCTGATCTTGTTTGTTCCCACCCCCCTGCCAGCAAGAATGGAGAATTTAGCACTCAGCCAAAACTCCATTCACGGCAACAGGGCCGGAGAATCCCAGCCGCGGATGAGCTCAGAGGTTTTGTGTGTCTATCTCCAATATTGTGATTCTCTTTGTTAATTGTTAATTAGCATAGGGGAATCTTGTCAAAAGCTTGCTGACATTCCAAGTGCATATCAAGTACATTTTCCTTAATCACAATATTCAGCAAAATCTCTGAAAATCACTCCCATTAGTTCATTATAACATTCCTATCCTGAATCCAGAATGATTTGCATCAAATATCTAATGTTCACTTTTTAAAAAATTTCCATATTTCATTTTAAACTTATTTTAATCATTGGTTCTTAATGCATTTTTTCAAAAACTAAATGAAATTATATTAAGAATTTTCCAATCCTCAAACTGTCAATTAAAGTTTCGGCAAACTAGAAAGAGTGCAGGAAAGGTTTACTGGGATGCCACCGGGACTTGATGGTTTGAGTTATAAGGAGAGGCTGGATAGACTGGGACTTTTTTCCCTGGAGCGTAGGAGGCTTAGGGGTGATCTTATAGAGGTCTATAAAATAATGAGGGGCATGGATAAGGTAGATGGTCAACATCTTTTCCCAAAGGTAGTGGAGTCTAAAACTCGAGGGCATAGGTTTAAGGTGAGAGGGGAGAGATACTAAAGGATCCAGAGGGGCAATTTTTTCACTCAGAGGGTGGTGAGTGTCTGGAATGAGCTGCCAGAGGCAGGTATAATTTTGTCTTTTAAAAAGCATTTAGACAGTTACATGGGTAAGATGGGTATGGGGGATATGGGCCAAATGCGGGCAATTGGGACTAGCTTAGTGGTAAAAATTGGGCGGCAGGACTTTTTGGTTCTGAGGCAGGTGCGGCTGGAAAATCCTGCCCAAGATGTTCATAGCTGTTAGACCCAACAAAACATGTATCTTTTTGATTGATAAATCTAACTTAGCTGTGTCCTGATCATATATCTAAATCCTTGTGTACTCTATGATAGATACAGAATACAAAATAAATATGGTTCCTAATTTTGTATCACACGTTTTCTTTATAGCATATATATATATGTAGGGCCTGTTTCTATGCTGTAAACCTCTATGATTCTATAACCCTATTGAAGTCCACCTTGTTTGAAAGATGTGTACAACCTAAGCTGAGAAATATCAAAAGAAATACCTAAGCTGAGAAATGAAATTATAAATCCATTCCCAATGCACATTCCCAATGATTCAAAGACTATGGACCATGTAAATCTGTGATGTGTGAGATGGAGCATGAAAGACTAAACCACTAAAGTGTGAGGACCACAAAGTAAGTGCTGTAATGTGCTATGCTATCAATAAAATGTCTAGTTACTGCAAGTGGTGCAAGTTCTAGGTTTAAAAGACCATTGTGCATAAACTTGTGCTGTTGCGTGTATTTCCAACATTAATAAACATTTTATACGTAAGCAAGGCTAGTTTGACTGATGCTAGAGAACAGATTGAGTCAGTTATGATGATATTCGCTGGAGTTCAGAAGAATGAAGGAGGGGGAGAATCTCATAGAAACCTATAAAATTCTAACAGGACTAGACAGGGTAGATGCAGGAAGGATGTTCCCGATGGTGGGGGAATCCAGAACCAGGGGTCACAGTCTGAGGATAAGGGATAAACCTTTTCGGACTGCGATGAAGAGAAATCTCTTTAGCCAGAGTAGTCAGCCTTTGGAATTTGCAGCCACAGAGAGGGGTCGAAACATTGCATGTTTTCAAGAAGCAATTAGATATAGCTCTCGGGGTGAAAGTGATCAAAGGACATGGGAGGAAGGCGGGATCACGCTATTGAGTTGGATGATCAGTAATGATCTTACTGAATGGTGGAACAGGTTCAAAGGGCTGAATGGCCTCCTCCTGAACCTACTTTTCTATGTTTCTATGTAAATCAGAATCTGAGCTCATCGCTTTAGTGACATGTTGAGAACTCCATCATTTTGAGTGGCTGAGAGAGAAAGAAGCAGAGAGGACACTCATTCTGTGAGCCCTCAGGGTATGTGGTCACTGTCGGTGAAAAGGTAACCCAGGCCTCCAGGCTCTGGTTTGTCCAGTGCATGTTGGACTCCTACGGGGAAATGCAGTGAGACCATTAAACCAGGGAAGGACGGACCACTGAGATGCCCTGAAGTTACATCACACTGGCTACCGTGCATTTTGAGGAACCCCTGACCCCTCATGTTAAAATGCACATAATTCACTGTGGTTAACTATTACACATGACATGCTGTTTATGAGCTGTGATATGTAATACACTGTAAAGGCTAGTTCTGCTCAATTCCCTTGCTGTGTGGGCCTCTCTCTGCACTCTGGGGTGAGGAGATGCCTATGGTAGATTCACTCACACAGGTCAATTAAAGTCAACTGCAGGGAACTAAATGGCTGAACAAACACAGTTGTCACTGTCAAGATCAAAAAGAGAAAGCAGTCTTTGATATGTAATCCATTTGGAAATTGCAATGGTATTTTCCACACATGCAAACCTGAGAGTCTGAATGCTGCGATCTGTCCATCACCAAGAGATGTAACAAGAGATGTTATCTTAACGGAGCATTTACCATCCTCGGAATAACTTGAGGTGGATTTAATAACAGCCCATGGTGCAGAGAAAAAGTGGAACAATACAGCTTGACAATTTTTTTTTACAGAAATAGAATCCGCAACTCAGCTGAGCATGTCCTGATTTACAAGGTGATGCTTCGCTTGGTCGAATCAAGAACTGCATAAATCACAAATAGCCACACAACAACCATGTTAAGTAAAGTCCACATGGCAGTTGATACGGTTTAGTGCATTCGTCAAATAGAAAAACACAACTGACATCCGTAATGGCACAGTGGTTAGCACTGCTGCCTCACAGCGCCAGGGGCCCGGGTTTGATTCCCACTTCGGTCACTGTCTGCGTGGAGTCTGCATGTTCTCCCCATGTCTGCATGGGTTTCCTCCGGGTGCTTCGGTTTCCTCTCACAGTCCAAAAGATAGGCTGGTTAAGTGCATTGGCCATGCTAAGTTCTCCCTCAGTGTACCCAAACAGGTGCCGGAATGTGGCAACTAGGGGATTTTCACAGTAACTTCATTGCAGTGTGAATGTAAGCCTATTTGTGACACTAATAAATAAACTTACAAAAAAACTTAATTCTAGTCATTGCCCTTTGGGACTTCATTATCACTGTCAGTTGCACTCAGCTCCTACATGTTCTGGATCTTTGACTATGCCTTTCCTAACATGTGTGGCTACAAAAACATAATAGGAATAGGCCATTCAGCCTTTCGAGCCCTTATGATCATGGCTGATCATCAAATTCAATATCTTGATCCTGCCTTCCTCCCCATATTCCTTTCGTCTCAAGAGCTATATCCAATTTCTTCTTGAAATCAGACAACGTTTTGGCCTCAACTACTTTCTGTGGTAGTGAATTCCACACATGCACCACCCTCTGGGTGAAGAAATTTCTCCTCACCTCAGTCCTAAAAGGTTTACTCCTTATCCTCAAACTATGACCCCTAGTTCTGGACTCCCCCCACCATTGGGAACATTCTTTCTGTATCTTCCCTGTCTAATTGTGGTGAACCATCGTTGGTTCCCACTAGGTAGTACTGAGCCATGGTCTGGCCAGTACTACGAGTATGTATATATGTTGCTGTTGGGGTTAGGGATGGGTTGTTCTACTTGTTGCTGTTGGGGTTAGGGTTGGGCTGTTACACCTGTAATATAGTTATTATGGTACATCCCAGTCGGGCTCCACCTCCTGGGAGAGGTATAAAGGTCACTGCTCTGTCTGGGACCCCTCAGTCTGGGATCGTGTACTATACATGGTAGCTTCGTTGTAATAGTAAATAAAAGCCTTTATTTCCTTGAGCATCTCAAGCCTCGTGTGTGATAACGCGCATCACTAATGCTGTTAGATTATACACGGCATGGGGAATTTATGGAAGATGCTTACTAAAGAACTCAACATTTTTATTGTTGATCTTGTGTATTTTTGACACTTATTTTTAACTCGCCTTTTCCCTAAATACACAAGCCAGACACGCTCCTGTCATTTCAAGGAGATGTCCAGAAATTTGGTCAAAGACAAATGTATTCAAGCAATTACATACCTCAGCATATTCGAGATCCTATTGTGATTCTGCTGGTATTGTACAGAAGTAACTTCATCCATTGGTATTTCAATTTAGAAACATAGAAACAAAGAAACTAGAATCAGGAGTAGGCCAATCAGCCCTTCATGCCTGCTCCACCATTCATTTTGATCATGGTTGATCATCGAATTCAATATCCTGATCCCCCCTCTGCCCCCACCCCCCCCCCCCCGCCCCCCCCCCCCCCCCACCCCCCCCGCCCCCCCGAATACTTGATCTCTTTAGCTCCAAGGGCTCTATCCAATTTCTTCTTGAAATAAGACGTTTTGGCCTCAACTACATTCTGTGGTAGTGAATTCCACACATTCAACCCCTCACCTCAGTTCTAAAAGTTTTACTCCTCATCCTTAAGCTATGTGCTCCAGTTCTGAACTCCCCCACCATTGGGAACATTCTTTCTGAATCTACCCTGTCTAACCCTGGTAGAACTTTATAAGTTTCTATGAGATCCCCTCTCACTCTTCTGAACTCAAGAAAAATAAATTTTAAACTGAACCTGTTGGGTTTTTATAACAATGGTCATCATTGGACTTTTAATTCCAGATTTTTTTCATTGAATTCAAATTTCTCTACCTGCCGTGTCAGGATTTGAACCGGGATCCCCAGGACATCATCCTGGGTCTCTGGATCACTAGCCCAGTGGCAATACCATTGCACCACCGTCTCCCTTGCCATGTACATTTTCTTTAATTTGCCATTCCAGTGATCAACAGCCCAAAACAATATGCCATTGGATGCACTTTATTCTTTCACCAGACATTCCTTTAAAAACAAACCTTTTACCTGGTTGCCAAACTTAGTTTTGTTATTAAGCTGCTCAGCACAAGTCAGTACCTGATGCCCTACCTCCAGTTTTCTGAAATTAAGCAGTTATTTGTTTGAATTAAAGGAATTAATGGACGATTAAAGCCAATCATCACCCATCAACAGAACACTCCAAGATTTCCATCTATGAAAATACACAAGGAGGTTCATCGGCCCAATTCCACTTTGAAAAGTTAATCTTTAGGACCGTTTTAATTGGGGCGAAAGGAGTAGGCACGGGGTACATCAGTGACACCAGCAAGGACTCCAAACCACAAGTGCATCCTCAATCTCAACCAATAAGGTGGCACGGTGGTTAGCACTGCTGCCTCACAGCGGCATGGACCCCGGTTTGAATCCCGGCTTGGGTCATTATCTATGTGGAGTCTGCGCGTTCACCCTGTGTCTGCGTGGGTTTGCTCTGGTTTCCTCCCACAGTTCGAAAGGCGGGTTGGTTAGGTGGATTGGCAGGCACCAGAGTGTGGCAACTCGGGGATTTTCGCAGTAACTTCATTGCAGTGTTAATGTAAGCCTACTTGTGACACTAATAAATAAAACAAATAAATAAGGGATTTTTACACAAGGTCTAATCAAACCAAATGAATCACAAATTAAATCAGGATTGTACTGCGATGATTGATTATGCATTTTTGCTTCTGCAGCGACTAATGGTTGAAGATAGCTTTGGGTATGGTGGCATTGTGACGTCCCTCTCCAGTGCTACCTGGACACTGCAAGACTCCAGAAGAGAGACTGGAGCTAGATTTCAAATGGCATGTGAGGCAGCTCCAACAGAATTTTGTGTCATCAAAACCTGTTTACATAGAAACATAGAAGATAGGAGCAGGAGGAGCCTGCTCCTCCATTCATTATGATCATGGCTGATCATCCAACTCAATAGCCTGATCCTGCTTTGTCCCCATATCCTTTGATCCCATTCACCCCAAGTGTTATATCCAGCCGCCTCTTGAATACATTCAATGTTTTGGCATCAACTACTTCCTGTGGTGATGAATTCCACAGCCTCACCACTCTATGGGTGAAGGAACATCGCCTCATCTCCGTTTAAGCTAAGTTTAAGCTAATTCAGTCTGGCACACCTCCCCATGGTGTCCACGAGTGTACTCTTTAACAGAGGATCTCTCCCCAACAATGGTAATGAGTTAATGGATTTGTTAAAGATGTCATTTGCTGAGAACTATTCTTATTGAAGACGACTGTTTACCGGGTTCACTAAGCGTGACTCATTAGCCGTGACAATTGCCCATTTTTACTTAATAAACAAGTTCTATTTTGGCTGATGTTTCTCTTGAAGCTCTGCCATCCATCTGTCTAAACAGTTCTGCAATCTGTCACTCCTCACATATGCCCAATGTCAACAACTACATATACCGTCCACCCTGGCCAAATTCAAGAGCCCTGAATATCCGCAGGGTATCTCATTCCAGCCATCCTGCGGTCACACAGTCTTTGGTGTCAAGAAATTCCACCGGTATGTACACGGTAGATACTTTGGGTGGGATTTTCCAGCCGCGCACACCCCAAGGCTGGAAATTCCTTCCTGAGGTCAGTGGACCTTTAAATAGTCCGCCGAATTTTCTGTCCCGCCTGTTACGATACCTGTGGTGGGCGGGACCAGTCTCTTTATCATTCTTTCAGCCCACAAACTGTTCTTGGATCTCTTCAAAGAGACCCAAGGCCATCTTGCTGTTTGCCTCGGCAAGAATTCAACGATGGTCGTTAATTCTGTCTGCCTATGAAAGTACTTTCAGGCACCGATCTGAAATGTACACAGGCAAATGCGGATGCTCTCAACCGCCTACCCTTGTAAGAAGGTATCACATGTGCTCCAGTACCACAAGAAATCATCATGGCATTAAATTCTTTGGACACATTGCCGGTCTTTGTTGATTGTCAGGAACTGGACCAATCGAGATCCACTTCTGTCCAAAGTGAGAGACAAAATATTATAGGATGGGTAAATGAGCCAGTTTCCGAGGAAATGAAACCATTCTTTAACCCCAAAAATGAATTGAGTTGCCAGGATGGCATCATATTCTGGGGAACAAGAGAGTCATGATGTGGAGATGCCGGCATTGGACTGGGGCAATCACAGTAAGAAGTTTAACAACACCAGGTTAAAGTCCAACAGGTTTATTTGGTAGCAAAAGCCACACAAGCTTGTGTGGCTTTTGCTACCAAATAAACCTGTTGGACTTTAACCTGGTGTTGTTAAACTTCTTACTGAACAAGAGAGTACCAGACAGAGAGCTGTCCCTAACTGAATTACACAGCACTTAGCCTGGCATCTCTAAGAGGAAGATGCTTGCCAGGAGTTAAGTGTGGTGGACTGGTATTGACGATGATAATGAGAAGCAAGTGAGGCACTGTCACCTGTGCCAACTGCAACAAAAGTTGCTGGATGAAGCCCCATTGAACCCTTGGGAATGGCCTGGCTGGCCATGGGTACGAATCCATAATGAATATATTGGTCCATTCCTGGGAACAATGTTTTTGCCCGTGATTGGTGCCCATTCGAAATGGATGGGCATTTTTGAGGTGAAGTAACCTACATTGCATGCTCCATCAAAAGATTATGCCAATGCTTTTCAACTCATGGATTAGCTGAAGTCATGGTATCAGGCAATGGCATCATATTCGCAAGTGCTGAGTTTCAAAACTTCACCGCTCTCAACGATATTGAACTGCACTTTACCACCCAGCATCAAACAGGCTAGCCGAGAGAACTGTCCAAACTTTCAAGTCTGGCCTGAGGAAGCTGTTAGAGGAACCTTGGAGACCAAAATCTCATGATTCCTCTTTAGCTATCGTACAACCAACACATGCAAATTGGGAGTTCCATCAGCAGAACTGCAAATGAAATGTCATCTCAGAATGAGACTGAGCATTGTGTTTCCAAATTTGCCTGGGAGGGTGGAAGCCAGCCAAAGTAATCAGAAAACACGCCATGGTTCACGTAGCGCAGCACGATCATTTATGGTAAATGATACGTGAGAAACTTCTGTAGTGGATCAAATTGGATTCCCAGAATTATTGCTTCGAAGCCCAAATCTTTTTCATACTGAGTGGACGTGGAGGGATGGATCACTTGTAAACACGTGGATCGCTCGAGAGGTAGAGAGATGCTCCAGCAGTCAGTCTTGCCATCAAGAAATGTTTTCAAACCTGTAAGCGCCAAAGTACCTGATAGCCCTGTTATCAACATAAGTGATGTCTCCATGGAAACAAATTGTGATGAATCACCTGGACCAGAAGAGGCACCCGTTATTGCAGCTCCTCTTAACATCAATCCTATGGAAGCATCTCAGGCAATAGAATTACGTCGCTCGACAAGAAAGAGAAAACCCCCTCAAAGATTCGATTTATAATTGTCCAACTTATGTATATGAAGTTTTGTGAAAATTTAGGATTGAGTGAATTAGTTATTGAGGATTGTACAAAGGACTTAAAGGGGGAGGGATGAGGTGATTATCCCTTTAAGAGCAACACAGCAGAGTAAGGGTCACCCGGCCTGTGCGACCAATCGGGACTCAGAATATGGAATCGCCTCATGGTGAAAGAGGCAATGAGACATTTTGGGAGAATTGGCCTGCTTCTGAATTGTAGGATTTCTATGATTTCAATGAGGCTGCTGTACAACTCTTATTAATAAATACCTTTCGTGTTCACTAACAAAGTCATCTTTATAGCCTTAATTTATAAATGCATCAAGTTTCTAATTAGCATATAGAATCATGCACATGCCAAGTATATCTAGTTGCACTTTTCAAATCCCTCGCACCCCCCATATCTCAGTCATAAATGCTCTTGAACCATCCTGTCTGACATTTACCTAAATAAAGTGCATTTGTTTTGTGTAGTCGCATACTCTCTAAAATGGATAACTATGTGAGGGACATCTTTATGTAAATAAAATACTCGACGTGTGTTTATTATGTTCCGATTGATGCCCAACCCAGGATTTTCCGTTCATTCCCAAGTTACTCAAACTGCAGATGAAACCGAACACTGCTTATGGATGGGTTTTAATCATTTTCCACGATGCCTTGCTGTCATCAGCCAAGGTCTGTCTCCGTCAATCTTCAAGGACAAAATGATGGCAAGTTATATCCACAGGGAAACATAAACCATAGAACACCGCGCCTCCCTCAGCCCTGGAACAAAAACAGATGTGTGTTGGGGACACTGATCAAGTCAGGCAGTATCTGTGCAAAAATAAACTAAAGGTTAACATTACAGGCTCACAGCCCACTAACCGAAGTGGAAGAGTGGTGGAATGGCCATGCTAAATTGCTCCTCAGTGTCAGGGGGATTAGCAGGGGAAACATGTGAGGTTACGGGGATAGAGCCTGGGTGGGATTGTTGTCTCTGCCGGCTCATAGAATCCACAGTGCAGTCGGAAGCCATTTCGTCCATCAGGCCTGTACCAACAATAATCTCACCTCTGGCTCGATGGGCCGAATGGCCTCCTTCTGCACTGTAGGTATGCTATGATTCTATGATTTATGCTGTAATTAGCTTACTAAGTGAGGGTGCTGAGACCACATGCAAAAGAAACTAAAAAGAATGATCTTCAAAGTGATGGGGTGAAGAATGGGGGATGATTACATGACAGCCGTGATAATAGCATAAAACACAAGAGTCATTGTTAATGGGTCAGATCCCCAATGTTGGAAGCATTCCAGGATCCCAATTCCAATGGCCAGAGAGAATCATAGAATCCCGACAGTGCAGAAGGAGGCCATTCGGCCCATCAAGCCGGCACCGACAGAAATCCCATCCAGACCCTATCCCCATAGCCCCACATATTTACCCCACTAATCCCCCTAACACTACGGGGCAATTTAGCATGGCCACTCCACCTAACCTGCACGTGTTTGGACTGTGGGAGAAAACCAGAGCACCCGAAGGAAACCTGTGCAGACACGGGGAGAATGTGCAGACGCCACACAGACAGCCACCCAAGGCTAGAATTGAACCCGGGCTCCTGGCGCTTTGAGGCTAACCACTGTGCCAGCATGCCGTGTGCTTGTTATCAGATTAAGGATACTGACTAGGCTTGCAGCACTGTCAGGCCGATATAAAACTCTCCAGCACTGAGAGCACAGAAATCCCCCACCAGAGGTCATGGTAGACACCTCAGTGTTTGAGTTTGCCCAAGCTGTAAATGATATCATCGCCTCCTGTGGGTTCCCTCCCCCCCTCCCTCCCTCCCCACCCCCCTTGTTGAAGAGACGGATGCAGGATCAGCATGGACGTTCGCAGAACTGGCAGTTCATGGTGTCACTTCTGGTGTTCGAGGGAACTTCTGCAGCTGGGCCATATCTGGCCTTCCTCAGGGCATGTCGAATGTTAGGAGTTTGGAGTAGATGGTCCTCAAAAAGTGTTGAACCACATTTTCCTCCACTTAAGCCGGTTGATCACAGCATTTTCCTAAGAGGTGTGGTCTGCAATGCAAAAGATTGTAAGTCCCTTTATTATGGCGTCCTTATGTTGTTTGTATTGAGATGTTTGCTTTGGGGTAGTGCACCATCGAATGACTCCTTAGGGATTCTGTAATCATCCATTGGGAAACATGGCCTACCCATCTAAGTTGAGGGCGGTCTCCAGGTTGCAAGTCCCAGCTTGATGGAGGACCTGGTTGTTTGTGATTTTTGTCCTGCCCAATCAGATTCCCATGATGGACATCAGGGCTGGAATGTTGCCGCCGTTCACGCCAGCGGGATTTTCCCATCCCGCCTCGGTGAACGGTGATTTGACTGGGCGCCAAATTCTCGACTTTTGCTGTCCCAAGAGTGTGGCGTGAATGGCCGATAAGATCGTGTCCCAGGTGTCTTTTGCAGAAGTGCCCAAGAGTTTTGAGGTGCCAATGGCGGACTCAGGATTCTGCCCTGGAGAGCAGGGTGGTGATGCGCTATTCAGACACGAGGCTTGAAGCTCAGTAAATGAAAGGCTTTTATTTACTGTTAACGAAGCTACCAGAACTTATATACACTATCCCAGACTGAAGGGGTCCCGGCCAGAGCAGGGACTCTTATACCTCTCCCAGGAGGCGGAGCCCGACTGGGATGTGCCACAACACTACAGTACAAAGGTGTAACAACCCCACCCTAACCCCAACAGCAACAATAGCACAATCCAACAGTAACATATGTACATCCTTGTAGTACTGGCCAGCCCCAGGCTCAGCACTATCCAGTGAGAACCAACGATGGTTCACCACAGGTGATAAGGGCAATAGCCCAGCAGAGCTCCATCCTGCCAGAGGAGGGTTTGCCAATATCGGTAGGAGAGAGAGAGAGGGCTCCTGAAGATGGAGGTACACTCTGAGCACACTTCAATGAAAAAGAATACCGGCTTCTTGACTGCCATTGTGAAGGAGGAAACTTAAAGGTTACCAGCCAAAAGGGCACATGTAGCATCGGAAAACCAGGCCAAGGAGCCACAGATTCCAGCCAAGAACTTGCAATCTCCTATAGAAATGACTGAATTAAATAAGGGACCTGGAAAAATCATGTTTGCATCAAGTTCACCCAACCGTCACTGAGTAAAACTTAGCCTCCAAAGCTGTCACCTCAAACTGTGCTGTGCATGTGTCTAATCCATGACTATGAAACTGAAACCAGTGCAGCAGACTTAAAAATAATTACCAAAGATGGGTAAGGATCAGTATGTGACGATCATTTATGGTCTAGGGTTCTCAACACATTATTCTATTACACTGATACACCGACTATTCTGAGGCCATTCCCCAAGCTCACACAGACAAATATTAACAAGACAAGAACCAAGTGATTTTATTTTATTGGATTAGATATTGTGAATTCAGAAAAAAAAGTCCAAAATATCTGCCCAGCCGTCATGCCCTTGAATTTTTCCCCTGGCATGCCATGCAGATAAAAGAAAACTTAGTGCCCAATCATTCATCATTTCTCTTTGCCACTTTGCAATTTTACCAAATTGTAATTGTAATTGGCTTGGGTGACTGTGTGGAGTTTGCACATTGTCCCCATATCTGCGTGGGTTTCCTTCGGGTGCAGCGGTTTCCTCCCACAGTCCGAAAGATGTGTGGGTTAGGTGGACTGGCCATGCTGAATTGCCCCTTAGTGTCAGGTGGACTCGCTAGGGTAAGTGCGTGGGCTTATGGAGATAGGGTTTGAGTGGGATTGTGGTCGGTGCAGACTTGATGGGCCGAATGGCCTCCTTCTATACTATAGGATTCCATGATCCCCATTTCAAATTCTCATCCCTAAGTTTAAATCCATTCACCACTTCTGTCTAAAATGTCTTCCAGCCCCGCTGCGCACAGCCTCACGTCCACCTGGTACCAAGAAAAGGGACCTCACACGGGGAGATGCACCACTTTTGTGAGAAGTGAAATTGGATGCAACAGACTCAAATAAGTCGGGGCATTATTTTAGTATGTTTCGGGAACATGGCCAGAACTCTTGCTTCTGTCATTGGTCAACCGATAAATTTGGCCAATTTTTCAGGTGCTATGTGGACACCTCAGCAGGGCCAGGAAGAGACATCATGGGCCTTGGTGCCTCTGGACATGGACAGAGTGGATAAGGAGCAGCTGTTCCCCTTAGTTGAAGGGTCAGTCACGAGGGGACATAGGTTCAAGGTGAGAAGCAGGATGTTTAGGGGGGATGTGAGGAAAAACATTTTTACCCAGAGGGTGGTGACAGTCTGGAATGTTCTGCCCGGGAGGATGGTAGAGGCGGGTTGCCTCACATCCTTTAAAAAGTGCCTGAATGAGCACTTGGCACGTCATAATATTCAGGGCAATGGGCCAAGTGTCGGCAGATGGGATTAGGTGGGAGTTCAGGTGTTTCTAATGTGTCGGTGTGGACTCAATGGGCCAAAGGGCCTCTTTTGCACTGTATGATTCTATGATCTATGATTCTCTCCTAATTCCAGGCCTCACTTATCACCCTGCTTAACTCTACAGGCCCAGTCTCAGGACTCCAGAAAACACCAACATTGTGATCTAAAGCTTGTTTTCCTCAGGTGGGGAAGCTCCAATTGAAGTTAATTAATGAAGTGAAAGTGAACAAAGTCTTAGAGATTAGAAAACAGACTGACAAAGCTACCCCAGCTAGGATCTCACGGTGGTGAAACATAGCAACACTGATGGACAACATTCTTTTTTTAAATGAATGTTGTGGGCATGGGGGGGTGGGGGGGATGTTACATGGACAACTTCACCCAGAGGATGATGGAGTTGTGGAAACATTTATGACTCAAGTCATTCGCTCAAGCCGGAGGAGATAAACGTAACGGATTGTAGAGACACTCAGTGCTTTATCTTACCTTGCACAAGTTGTTCTCCAGCTGTGAAAGGCACATTATTGGTTGGCAAAATGAAACAAGGCCTTTCAGACTTCTCTATTCCGACAGAGAGTGCCTCAGCTGCAAGTAGAAAAATCGTCTTGCCAAGGCATGTTGCCATGAGCCAACAACACCCACATCCAATGAAATAACTTTTTTAAAAAGGGATTAAGTCTACAGCATTTCCTTTCTAAAATGATCATTAGAATTGGGTGATTTTTAATTCTGTCGAAATGCCGCAACCTATAAGATCATAAGAAATAGGAACAGCAGTAGGCCATTCGACCCATCAAGCCTACTCTGCCATTCAATAGGATCATGGCTAATCCGACATTCCTCATGTCCACTTTCCTGCCCTTAGAGCAGCACGATGGCACAGTGGTTAGCACTGCTGCCTCACAGCGCCCGGGGACCCGGGTTCGATTCTGACTGTGTGGAGTTTGCATGTTCTCCCCGTGTCTGCATGGGTTTCCTCTAGGTGTCCGAAAGATGTGTTGGTTAGATGCATTGGCCATGCTAAATTCTCCCTCAGTGTACCCGAACAGGCACCGGAGTGTGGCGACTAGGGGATTTTCACAGTAGCTTCATTGCAGTGTTAATGTAAGCCTACTTGTGACTAATAAATAAACTTAAACTTTCCCCATAACCCTTGATCCCCTTACTGATCAAAAATCTATCTCAGCCTGAAGTATACACAAGGACTCTGCCCCCACAGCTCTCTGTGACAAGGAGCTCTATGCCCTCTGGTCCTCAACTCTACCATGAGGGGAAACATTGCGTCAGCATTTACCCTGTCAGGATTTAAGAATCCAATGAGATCCCTTGTGATCTTAATGTGTAATTAAAGTTACTTTAGAAAGGTGTTCAGAACTTGATGACACTGGAGAGGAATAGACAGCGACAAGTAACCAGATTCTTGTTGATGCTGCTGCCAGCTGGTGGCGCAAGCTGGAAAGATAGACAAGCATCTGCTCTGAAAATGTGAAAGCAGAAGGTGAGATCTTAGTCTTTATCGACTGGGCATTATCGGCATCACCTGAAATCCGACTGTGGAATCAAGTGCCCCTGACAGGACCAGGTGGACTTTCCTTCTGTTCATTTCAATGGAAAGTCCGACAGTCGCTGTTACCTGTGCATGATTCTCACCTGATAGATTAGCCCTTCTGCTTTCTGTCCGGTGATATGCTGGGGAGGCGATGGCCTAGTGATATTATCGCAAGACTATTAATTCAGAAACTCAACTAATGCTCTGGGGACCCGGGCTCGAACCCTGCCATGGCAGATGGTGGAATTTGAATTCGACACAAAAAATCTGGAATTAAGAATCTACTGATGACCATGAAACCATTGTCGATTGTTGGAAAAACCCACCGGGTTCACTAATGTCCTTTAGGGAAGGAAATCTGCCGTCCTTACCCGGTCTGGCCTACATATGACTCCAGAGCCACAGCAATGTGGTTGACTCTTAACTGCCCTCTGCAATGGCCTTGTTAGCCACTCAGTTGCATCAGCCTTCAAGAAAGCAGCTCACCACCACCTTCTGTATAAAACTTTAGTAAGGCCCCGTTTGGAATATTGCATGAAGTTCTGATCGCCACACTATCAGAAGGATGTGAATGTTTTGGAGAGGGTGCAAAGAAGGTTCATCAGGATGTTGCCTGGTCTGGAGGGTTTTAGGAATGAGGAGAGGTTTAATAAACTTAGATTGTTTTCATTGGAAAGATGGAGGCTGAGGGGGCGACCTGATAGAAGTCTACAAAATTATGAGCGGCACAGACAGGGTGGAGAGTCAGAGGCTTTTTCCCAGGGTGGAAGGGTCGACTACAAGAGGGCACAGGTTTAAGGTGAGAGGTGGTAAGTTTAGGAGAGATGTGCGGGGAAATTTTTCACACGGAGGGTAGTGGGTGCCTGGAACACTCTACCAATGGAGGTGGTGGAAGTAGGCACAAGTTGTATCTTGATGGACACATGAACAGGAGATGAACATAGGTATAGAAACCACGTATCAGCACAGGCTCGGTGGTCTGAAGGCCTCATTCCTGTGCTGGATTGTTCTTTGTTCTCAAGGGCAACTAGGGACGGGCAATAGATGCTGGCCAGCCAGCGACAGCCATGTCCCACGAATGAATAAAAATAAACAACCTGGCAGTTAGGACTCCAATCTGCCCCCACGGACTTTCGGGATGGTGCATTTCTGTCTCTTTCTGTGCAGCTTCAATTCCGGTTTGTAAACGTGGTTTCTGCAGCGACAGCACTTAGCTTCAGGCTAAATCTGTGCCATAGCACAAATGATCCTGATGTAATTTAACAGGTTCCCTTCTTCAGTACAATTCCTGAAAGCAGTGGCTCAAATCGATGGACTGCTTCAGGGTCTGGTAGCTCTTTGGTACAACACCTGATCAAGCACCCCTTATTTTTGAGCTGAGGCAGTGAGTGAGGGCAGGCCCGTATCACAGCAAAGTATTATCCTCTCCTGGTCCGATGCATACACACAAACACCTTCCAACACAATTCACCAAATAGTAATCGGGGGCTGTATTTCACATGCTCCCAGCGGGCGTGTTCCCCATAGAATGGCGGTGGGGAATGTGTCAAATTGGTTACATTCTCACCCCATCTCCTTCCCGCCCATTCCCCAGCCCATCCCCATAATATGAAGCGTAGGCAGGCACCAAGCTCGACAGCCTGCCTGCCCACCATGTTTAAAGAAGAGGTTAAGGGTCAGTTAGAGTCAATATGTTACCCACACCATAAAATAGTTGGTAGCCTGTTCCCGGTCCCTGATCAAACTCACCATCAACTCCTTCTCCAGGCTGTGGGCAATCGAGGAGCTTGTCCGGCCTGGCTGTCTGCCCCTCTAGCACGGCTACATTCAGGGCCGAGTGTGCACCATCGAGGCCTTTCGTGCCCGGTGGGCACCGCAGGGACTGGAGTGTTTTATTGAACACTTTAATCATATTTTGATTTGATGTTTCACATTATCTTTACTATTTGTTTTTGGTTGAAATGGTATCCCTTTAACCATAGAATCCCTACAGTGCAGAAGGAGGCCATTCAGCCCATCAAATCTGCGCCGACTCTCAAAAAAAGCCCACCCCCGTCCCTGTAAGCCCATGCATTTACCCTGGCCCACTCCCCTAACCTACACATCTTTGAACACTAAGGAACAATTTAGCATGGCCAATCTCCCGAAGCTACACATCCTTGGACACTAAGGAACAATTTAGCATGGCCAATCCATCTAACCTGCACATCTTTGGGCACTGAGGAACAATTTAGCATGGCCAATCCATCTAACCTGCACATCTTTGGGCACTGAGGAACAATTTAGCATGGCCAATCCATCTAACCTGCACATCTTTGGGCACTAAGGAACAATTTAGCATGGCCCATCCCCCTAAGCTACACATCTTTGGACACTAAGGAACAATTTAGCATGGCCAATCTACCTCACCTGCACATCTTTGGACTGTGGGAGGAAAGCAGTGCACCCAGAGGAAACCCATGCAGACATGGGGAGAACATGCAAACTCCACACAGTCAGTGACCCAAGGCCAGAATCAAACCCGGGTCCTTAGCACTGTGAGGCAGCAGTGATAACCACTCTGCCACCGTGCCTCTTCTCTTTTCATTTGACCTTCAGTTGGGTTAATTTAGTTTAATTAGTTTAACCTAAAATAGCATAAACTGATTGGTGTGGGCATCTGGGTGGGAGTGGCCATGTATTTTTCTCTGAGATGGTTAGAGGGTGAGAAGAAAGAGGCGAGGGGTGTGGTCACTCCTCGAGGACTGTCCTTTGCTGATTACAGGGTGGCCTCCCTCAGATCAAACCCCCAGTCCCTTCCTCCTCGCTCCATCTCTTAAAGTCTAACCTTGACCCATGGATTGACTTCCCAAGCCTTACAGCTAGCTTGCATTTTATAGTTCCTGTCTGGAAATCTATTGTCTTCAAATCAGTCGCAAATTAATTTTATTTCATTCTTGAGATCCAGCCAAGGCTAACATTTTGTACAACCTCCAAACATGGTGTCATGCATTGTACTGAGAATCCTGAAGCCCTCTCCCAAATTCTGTATGGTCTGGAGCCTTGTAACTCATCTCATTCAGGGGATAAACTCCAGATGTATTTCCTGGTAGCCTGGTCTGAATTCCAGATGTTCTTTGGCTTCCAACTGATTGGCCAAAGTAAATGGACATTCGGGGGCAGGTGTTAACTGCCTTGAGACTTACCGTTCATCCTGGCATTGGGAAGCTCTACCCTTCTCACCCACTTTACTTGTTCTTTCTGTTAACCTTCTGGAAATCTATTGCCTTCAAATCGCGGTCACAAATTAATTTTCTTATTTCATTCTTGGGATTCAGCCAAGGCTAACATTTATTGCCCATCTGTAATTGCCCTGAGTGGCATGCAAGACCATTCTAGAATCGCCATCAACAGGTCCATGCAGGGAGCAATCGAGGGGGCCGTCCGGCCTAACCGTCCACTACTGCAGCTATATCCACAGCTGGGTGTCCCTGGAGAGGAAGCAAGCACACGGTCTCTGTCAAGGCCTTCCATAATCGATGGGCACCACAGGGACTGAGGTGTTTTGTTAACCCCTTGAATCACATTTTGGTTTTAATGTTTTCTCTTTGCAATTTGTTTTTGTCTAAATGCAGTGTCCCTTTAAGGGGCTGCTCTTTCAATTTGTCCCTCAGTTTGGTTAATTTAGTTTAATTGGTTTAAGAAAAAAAAAGACCATTCTGGATGGTAGTTATGTATCAACCATGTTGGTGCGTCTCTGGAGTCACACACAGGCTAGGTCAAGTGAGGACAGCAGGTTTCCTTTCCGAAAGATGTTGATTGGAATTCTCTGGCCATTCTCATCCCACCACCGCTGCCAGCGAGAATGGAGAATTTGGCGCTTAGCCAAATCTCCATTCACCGTAGCAGGACCAGAGAGTCCCGCCGGCGTGAACGCCCGGAAAATTCCAGCCATTATGTCTGATTGATTGAGCGTTAGTGAATGACAATCCAATAGAATCACGGTTACTTTTACTGATGCCAGAGGCTGAATAACCTGGCACATTTCCGTGGGCATGACTTGGACCTGGAAGTTAGTGGATGGTTGAAACCCACCTCCGCCATCGTTGGACATTGTGTAAAAACAGCAATGAGCCAATTAACAGCCATGATGTGGAGATGCCGGCGTTGGACTGGGGTGGGCGCAGTAAGAATTCTCACAACACCAGGTTAAAATCCAGCAGGTTTATTTGGAATCACGAGCTTTCAGAGCTGCCCCTTCATCAGACTATTTCACTCACCTGATGAAGGAGCAGCACTGCTAAAGCTCGTGATTCCAAATAAACCTGTTGGACTTTAACTTGGTGTTGTGAGACTTCTTACGGTGCCCGATTAATAGCTGCAGGGCAGACTTTAAGCCTGTGACGTCAGTAAAATCTCATTCATCTGCCCAATCTGAGTGCTGGAGGGCAGGACGTCCGGAGGTCGTAACCTTTGGCCGTGACCCAGAAGGAGGTCACGGCCACTCATTTAAAGGGCCGGGGCAGTCTCAGGTCACCTTGAGATTTTATAACATTCAAAACCACAAGGAAGAAGTGTTTGTTTTCTGAAAGATTCTCAGGCATTGTTTGAGGTAAGCGTTATTATTCTGAAAAATATGCTAAATTCTGCAGAGACTTTGGGTTAAGTGTTGTTGCCAGTCAATACAGATGGTGTGAAATCTGGTCATGCACATGGTGTTAAGTTCTGAAAATCGAGCAGCTGCTTAGAATTATAGAATTACAGAATCCCTACAGTGCAGAAAGAGGCCATTCAGCCCATTGAGCCGGCACTGACAACAATCCCACCCAGGTCCTATCCCTGTAACCCTGCGTATTTACTCTGCTAGTCCCCCTGACACTAAGGGGCAATTTAGCATGGCCAATCCACCTAACCTGCACATCTTTGGAGTGTGGGAGGAAACTGGAGCACCCAGAGGAAACCCACGCAGACATGGGCAGAAGGTCCACACAGATAATCATCCAAGGCCAGAATTGATCCCATGTCCCTGGTGCTGAGAGGCAGCAGTGCTAACCACTGTGCCTCCGTGACACTGTGCCACCACACCACCATGCATGTTTTCCTCCACAGACGGCTGAGAGGAAGGAGCAAGATGATGCAGGGAAGAAGAACTGGAACCACCCCACCGTTTGATGCTGACTCTCTCCATTCCCTCCTCCAGGTTGTGTCCACCAGGCGTGAGGCTCTTATGCCAGCTGATGGGAAGAGGAGACCTCCCTCAATAACCCGACCTGCCTGGGCGGAGGGGGCAACGGAGGTCAACAGCCTGGGGGCTAGAGTCCCGACATGGAAGCAACACAGGAAGAGGCTAAATGACCCCTTGAGATCGGCAAGGGTGAGTAAGGCCTCACTGTGTTTATTATTGTGCAAGGATTCTACAGGGAAGGCTGGAAAATGCTGGATTATTGTGAGTATCTCTGAGGGCCAAGGCAGTTTTATTACCATTGTTACGGTTTGTGGCCCTGGTGTCTCTGTGGAGGTGTTGTTATGGTTCAAAGTTTCAAAGTTTATTTATTAGTGTCACAGGTAGGCTTACATTAACACTGGAATAAAGTTACTGTGAAAATCCCCGACTCGCCACACTCCGGCGCCTGTTTGGGTACACCGAGGGAGAATTTAGCATGGCCAGTGCATCTAACCAGCACGTCTTTCGGACTGTGGGAGGAAACCAGAGCACCGGGAGAAAACCCACGCAGAGACGGGGAGAACGTGCAGATTCTGCACAGTGACCCAAGCCAGGAATCGAACCCGGGTCCCTGGCGCTGTGAGGCAGCAGTGTTAACCACACTGCCACGGTTACAGTGAGGGGGGAAGGGGAAGGACTTGGACTTGAGGAAGATACATGGCGTAATGGCTGTGTATTGTGCAGAATATGCATTCTCCTCTGACCTGAAATGAGTTTTCCTGAGAATAATCACCATTGCAATGTGACACCTCATTTCAGGAAGAGAGGATCCACAATGCCCAGGAGAGGAACAGGACTGGAGGTGGAGTGTCTGAGATGGCGATCCTCACTCTGACAGGGGAGGAGGTTCTGCTGATGTTCCCCACGGAACGGAGACACTCCATTGGCAGAGGTGAAATGGGAGGAAAGCCGGGGGCTGGTGTGAATGCAAGGGACTGAAACCGGGTCTGGGACACAGAGTGGGAGAGGGGGAGGGGGAGGGTGACTGAGGCCTGGCTTCTTAATGAATAGTACACGTGTGCTTTATACATCCAAAGACCAGGAGGCTTCCTGGTGGAAATAGTGTGAGTTTGCTACGTGTGGTTTATCTGGTGCATATCTCAATCCACGCTGCTAATAGTGTTGAGCATTGTGGGTGGCACGGTGGTTAGCACTGCTGCCTCACAGCACCAGGGACCCAGGTTCAATTTCCGTCTTGGGTCACTGTCTGTGCGGAGTTTGCACATTCTCCCCGTGTCTGCGTGGGTTTCCTCCGGGTGCTCCAGTTTCCTCCCACAGTCCAAAGATGTGCGGGTTAGGTTGATTGGCTATGCTAAATTGACCCTAGTGTCAGAGGCATTGGCAGGGTGAATATATGGGGTTATGGGAATAGGGCCTGGGTGAGATTGTGGTTAGTACAGGCGTGATGGGCCGAATGGCCTCCTTCTGCACTATAGGGATTCTCTGATTGTCACTTTGCACACCCGACGAAAGCTCTGAAGTGCCAATCAACATCCATTTTCTCTGCATCCTGGACGGTTGAACCTTTTTCTGTTGACCTCGCCGGCCCTGAGGGACCCACTGTAGCCTCCGAGGAGGAAGAGGAAGCCTCGGAGGGAGCGGCATCACATCCGCTCCCTGCAGAAAGCACCAGCGCAGATACTGGCACCTCAGTAGGGATTGGCACGTCGGGAGATGGGGAAGCTCAATCTGGTGATTCACCTGTCACTGACAGAGAGTGTGGTGGACCAGGCCTCGGGCAGTGGACCAGGCCTCGGACAGTGGACCAGGCCTCGGGCAGTGGACCAGGCCTCGGGCAGTGGACCAGGCCTCGGGCAGTGGACCAGGCCTCGGGCAGTCGGAGGAGTGTTGGAGGTGATCCAGAGATTGGGTCGGATGATGAGCCTCTGGAGTTGTCCGTGAGGCAGCAGATGCTGGATGTCCAGCGCGAGACACATGGAGATTGGGCGGACATACCAGAGGGGTTGTGTAATGTGGCCCGGACTGTGGAGGTGTCGATCCAGGCCACATGCACTGTGACCACCCACTCTTCAGAGCACCGAGCTTCCTCCACGGACAGACTGGCCACTGTCCCGGCCACAGTATTGCTGAGGCTCCTGCGAGTCGCAGTCTGAGCTGCACACCATCGCCTTGTTTCTGAGCCCAGGGGCCCATTGCCAGGGCAATGGGGAGAGCCTGGACACTGACCCAGTTCCTGGGAGCTCATGGGAAGGCAGGGAGGACCAATCATGGTGGAGGATGAGCAGCTGTTGCTGCCACATCTGGTGCCTTGAAGTCTTTGCTGATGGGAAGATGGAAGGCTCTCCTCCATCCCTCCACCATTGGCACACTCCTCCTCAATTGCCATGGTGACAGAAGCTACTCCTGTGACTCAGCAGTCATCGATAAGTACCCTGATGTTTTGCAAGAAGGCTTAGAGTAATAAGGGGAGCCAAAGCTTTGATTTACATCGACCCCAATGTTACGCCTAAGTATGTTAGAGTGAGACCAATTCCATGCTCTCTATTGGAAAAGATAGAGTCAGAACTAGAACACTTGGAAAAGCTGGACATATTAAGACCCGTACAGTTCGCCCAGTGGGCCACACTGTTGTTCCTGTCCTTAAGCCGGATAAGTTGGTCTGACTTTGTGGAGACTATAAGCTTCCGGTCAATAGGCTTTCTAAGCTTGACAGATACCCCAGATTGATGACCTGTACTCCAGGTTAACTGGGGGCCAAACATTTTCAAAGTTGAACATGAGCCATGCATCTCTCCAATCTGAATTGGACGAGCCTTCCCAGAAGTATGTAAGAATAAATATGCATAAAGGCCTGTATAAGTACACTCGCCTGCCCTTTGGGGTCTCGTCTGCATGTGCCATTTTCCAAAGGGTCATGGAGAACATACTCCAAGGGATACCTCAGGTAGCGGTGTACCTGGACTGTCTTGGTCGCAGGAACTTCGAAACACAAACACCTAGCAAACCAAAAAGAGGTCTTATGACAATTTTAGGCGGTCAGGGACTCCTAAAAAGGGAAAAGCGTGTCAAGCAAGTAAGTCCTGTGACCTACTTGGAATATCGGTTGGATGGCAAGGGCCTTCATCTGGTGGAAGACAAGGTGAGGGCCATTAAGGAGGCGCCTCCGGAATTAACATCCTTCCTGAGGTTAGTAGATTATTACAGGAAGTTTATTCCTAATTTAGCTTCTTTGTTCCCCCCCCCCCCCGCATACCCTACTGTGGGTCTCAGGGGAGGGGGGGGGGGGGGTGCTGCAGCTGGAGGCTCCCAACAGAGTTAAACAGCAACCTTTTTCCTCTAATTTATTGATTCACTTTGACCCAAATGGACTTTATCTTGAGATGCGATGCCTCCTCTTATGGGGCAGTACTGGCACATTGCTGGAGAGATGGAACAGGGAAGCCTACTGCATACGCATCTAGGATCCTCTCGGACACTGAGCGGAGCTATTCCCAGATTGAGAAAAGGATTTGGCAGTTGTTTTCAGCGTTTAAAAGTTCCAACAATACGTCCACGGAAGACGCTTTTTCATAGTGACTGATCATAAGTCGCTGCTGGAACATTTTAAAGAAGGCAAGGCAATATCACTCAGATACAATGTTGGGCCTAATTACTGGTGGCTTATGAATACCTCTGAGAGCACCGGCCCAGGACCCAGATAGCTAACGCCTTTGTTGAGCCTCTCGATTGCAGCTCAGTAAAGGAGACACAAGTCCAGCTTCTTCATAAACTCCCTTTACTTCTTTGATCCAACTCCACACACAATCTCCATCAACACCCAGCGTCACCTGAAGCCACTTTATATATATTAGTGACTTCTATTGGATAATTGACATCAAATTAGGACTTAACTAGAAGGTCTGTTAACCCATTTCTCACAGCCGATGCACTGTGTCGGCTGCCTTTGCCCAGATGTCCAGTTTCACAACCAGCTGTGGAAGAGATCAAGATGGTCCTCAGTTTTTTGGACACTTTGCCGGTATCTGCGAAGCAAATCAAGCACTGAACACACAAAGGCCCAGACCTGTCTAAATTAACAATTAACTACACGGGGGATACAGAGGACAGCACTTAGATGAAATGAAACCACTGGATAAAGGAAGACGAGGTCAGTGTTGAGGATAGCATCATCCTCCCGTGTAGTTGTCCCTCACCCAAGGTGATGTCCGGCACTTATGGAATTACGCCGTGGCCACTCTGGGATTTCAAAGCTGAAGATGCTAGCCAGGAGCTACATATGGTGGCCCAGCCTTGACATGGACATTACTGACTTGGTTTGACAGTGCGGGTCGTGCCAGGGAAATGAAAAATCCACCCCCCCACCCCCTCCTCAGCCGCCCTGGGAGCGGCCTGGTAAGCCCTGGGCGCAAGTGTATGTAGACTTTGCAGGGCTTTTTCTAGGCACCATATTACTGATTATGGTTGATAGGCACTCCAAATGGTTGGAGATACATCATATGAACTCCATCTCTTCCCATGCTACCACTGAAAAACTACGACAAAGTTTCTGCACGCACGCGATACCTGATGTCCTGGTCTCTGACAATGGCACTGCCTTTACTAGCACCGAGTTTCAGATCGTCATGCTTTCCAATGGAATCAAACACGTTAGGACAGCACCCTATCACCCGTCATCGAATGGGCTGGCTGCATGGGCGGTGCAGATGTTTAAGCTCAGCAAGAAGAAGCAAGCCACAGAGACCAAACTGATGCGATTTTTATTTGATTATAGGACTACAATCAAGTTGGGCCGAAGGACCTGTTTCCATGCTGTAAACCTCTATGACTCTATGACTACCCCTCACACAAAGACAGGAAACGCTTCAGCAGAATTGTTAATGGGACAGAAGCTTCGGACAAGATTAAGCTGACTTTTCCCAAACCTGGAGTCCAGAAGGGGCCCCTGAAGAAGAACCATGATTCTACAAGGACAGAGGGAGCATTCAAAACCAGCAACCCAGTCCACATGAGGAACCTCGGGGACAGCCTCAGATGAGTGTCCTGGATTATAACGGAGAATGCAGGGCCCGTGTCGTGTACGTAAGTGCAGGGCAAGATTGTCAAGAAACACCTCGAACATCTCAGGAGTAGGGAGCCCATGCCAGTACAGGCCTCATGACCACAGTCATGGGGCGACCAGGTTTTTTGATTTTTGTGTCCCTGGCCTTGGGTTTGGGTCACTGCGACTGGGCTCCTGGTGGCCCTAAGCACTGTCTGTCATTCCTGCATGCACACTTGGTCCTTCTATGTTCCTTCCTGCTGAGTGTGCTGTTGTGTTAGGTTTTACTGTTTGCATGTATTACTCAGTGTTGTAAAATAGGATAAGCAAAAGTTAGAAAATGCGCTTTTGGATTAAAACATCTTCGGACTCAATTTCCAAAATAATGAGTGTCCAAAGCACATGAGTTTAAATAAAAATCACCACAGCACACTGATATCGAACACCAGGACTGCCCTCCCAGCTTTTCATGCGTTAATTTATCCATAGCAACAGCTTGTACGTGGAAGAGGGAGGAGCGAGGCTGAACTGACAGCACACTGGCATAGAAAGACTTTTGAGTCCTCGCTTTAACTGACAAAAATACTTTCCTTTGAATCTCTAGCCTGTAGACTGTGCAGGTGGCTCCCAGATCAGAGATGCTCAGCCCTGCATTCTGAGTCAAATGGTTTGCAATGCCAACGAAATCATGACTAAGATGGCAAATGAAGGAAAAGTTTAGGTGCCTGAAATTGACCAGAAAGGATTTGTTCTCTCATTGTAAGTAATTGTATTGACATTGCAATTTGTATTGTGATCTAACACAGCAGTTGCGTATAGTGGTGATCCATTGCTGTATCAATGTATTGTGATAATCTTCTAACAATGATCAACTGTGATGATCTGAAAAAGTAACCTATTCATTGCTACAATTGTCACTGATATAACTGGCAATGTGATAGCTGTGACAATTCAATCCAATTAAAAAGTATCGATTGTTGATTATTCTAACACTAACTTACCCAATTCTTAACAATTCACTGTCATAATCATCTAGTTACGAGCTGCACTAATTTAATAAAGTAACTTGTATGACAATGATCCGATATTCAATAATACTGTAACTAATCATCTAGTAACTTGACTTTGATTTTACAATTTAGCCAAATCGCCTTGGAAAGGTATGGTGCCAGAAAAAAAAATGCTCGCGTCACTGTCTGTGTGGAGTTTGCACGTTCTCCTCGTGTCTGCATGGGTTTCCTCCGGATGCTCCGGTTTCCTCCCACAGTCCAAAGGTGTGTGGGTTAGGTTGATTGGCCATGCTAAATTGTCACTTAGTGTCAGGAGGACCAGCAGGGTAAATGTGTGGGCTTACGAGGATAGGGGCTGGGTGGGATTGTGGTCGGTGCAGACCTTTCTCCACTGTAGGGATTCTATGATTCTATGATAGGATGGCTGGAACCTTTGCCTTAATAAAATTCAACTGATTGTTTTTCACCATTCTGTCTAGTTTATTGTAGCTACCAGTGTGTGATAGTTAACGAGGCAGTCAGACTGTTAGTAAACTATCACACACTGTTTACAGCTGTAATGAAAGGGTTTCGAGTATAATTATCATGCCGCAGTTAACTATTTCCCAAGTGTCACAGGATGATGTATATAATGAATTGAAAGGGCAGCTTTCTGTCAGAGATCTGGTTCTTTTCTTGACCAAAAAGATGTCCATTAAAAATTTGTGAGATGGTTCACCCTTAATCATGGGTTTGGATCCACAAGGGAAGAGCAATTAAACAGTTGTGTTGAAGTTGCAATTTGTATTCTGATCTGACACAGCAGTTGCATATAGTGACGATCTTGTGGTTTAAGCTTTGATAGACTATGCCCCATTAATAGTTACTTATTTCTAATTCTACTGAACAAGACTGTCTGCACTTTGTAGCCACTTATTCCAATTTGTGCAACAGCCCTTTTGAAGCCACAAGACCAACACAGTTCATGAGACGAACAAAATAACAAACAAGAGGTGATGGTAAAGTTCAGTGATCTCGACGCAGCTGAACCATATTTTATTCATTGCATACGATGTATCAATTTCTCGAGAACAAATTTTGATTTAAATATAAAATACTGAATGTTTTGTTGTCGATGGAGGCAACATTGAACAGGTAGCGATGAGCATTTTTAAAATGAGAACTGCACTCACAGTGAGATGCTGGCATTGGACTGGGGTAAACACAGTAAGAAGTCTCACAACACCAGATTAAAATCCAACAGGTTTATTTGGTAGCACAAGCCACTGGCTTTCGGAACGCTGCTCCTTCATCAGGTAAGTAAGTGGGAGTCACTTACCTGATGAAGGAGCAGCGCTCCGAAAGCTAGTGGCCTGTGCTACCAAATAAACCTGTTGGACTTTAACCTGGCGTTGTGAGACTTCTTACTGTGCTCACAGTGAGAGGCAGTGGCCAAGAAGACACAGTGAGGTTTTCAGCATCCCTTTTAACATACTGACTGGTTAAAGCTAACTGCCACACTGTGCCACACTGTGCCACAGCTCCCAGTGCACTGGTAAACACTAGAGCTTGTATCCATTGCGAATGCTGCAAAAGATCCAAAATGAGTTACAACCGTAGTGCATTGTCAAAAGATCACAGGATAAATTTCGATGATTGTGCTTGATGAGATGACAAATTGCAGATACAAGCAGCCACTCAGTTTTGTTAAGATTTTTCAGCCCATCAATCATTGCATACCTGCTGATTTAAATACAATTCCTCAGAGGCAATATGAAACAAGTGAGATCTATCTTACAGAGATGATGGATGGGATTTTACAACCTCACTCATCCTGAAACCGCGAAATCCCACCCGAGGTCAATGGACCTTTCCGTGGTCCGCTCCCTCCCCCCACCCGTGGCGGGAAGGCCGGTAAAATTGCGGCCAATATCTGATGCCACAGCCTTGTATAGCCAGAAGGATAAAAAAGGAAAGGGTTTATTGCCACAAGCAGGCTTACACTGACACTGTAATGAAGTTACTGTGAAAATCCCCTAGTCGCCACACTCCAGCACCTGTTCGGGTACACTGATGGAGAATGGCCAATGCACCTAACCAGCACGTCTTTCAGACTGTGGGAGGAAACTGGAACACTCGGAGGAAACCCACGCAGACACGGGGAGAACGTGCAGACTCCACACAGACAGTGACCCAAGCCAGGAATCAAACCTGGGTCCCTGGCGCTGAGAGGCAGCAGTGTTAACCACTGTGCCACCGTGCAGGGCTATTTCAGTGTGACTTGAATGCCAGTGAGGATGATAATTGACTATACAAGCTGAGAGAAGGTACATGATGGACTATTTTTCTCCACTTCTCAGAAAACCGTCTGAACAATTTAAAGGTACCACATTCGGCCTCTGACATCGTTAAAGATTTTTGACAAACAGAAAGTACTTACTTCAGGAATGTTATTGACATGGAATAATAGATTCATGGAATCATACAATCCCTACAGTGCAGAAAGAGGCCATTCAGCCCAGCGAGCCTGCACCAAAAACAATCCAACCCAGGTCCTATTCCCATAACCCCACAAATTTCCCATGCTAATCTCCCTGACACTAAGGGGCAATGGAACATGGCCAATCAACCTAACCTGCACATCTTTGGAGAGTGGGAGGAAACCAGAGCACCTGAAGGAAACCCATGCAGACACGGGGAAAACGGATAAACTCCACACAGACAGTCACCCAAGGCCAGAATTGAACCCTGCTCCCTGGCGCTGTGAGACAGCAGTGCTTAGCACTGTGCCACCGTGCCGCCCATACCACTCCATGATTTAAAATCCTTTGCAGCAGGAGTGCCTCCTGTTAAGAATCCCATTGATGTTAAGTGCGAGGATGTCCCAAAACCCAGAAGGGTAACTTGGAGCACTGGTGCTTAGTGTGTTGTATATCTTCAATTTGGTATAATGTGATGAAAGATATGCAGACCAAGAAGGAATAGCCCAGTCATTTTGTGATCAATTAATAAAGAATATTTATTAACTTTTAAAAAATGACAAGAAGGACTTTAATACACTACAACAGAACATTTAACTACACAGATGGTTTTGTCATGAAGTTTCCCTTGTTCCCAACTACCTACATTTCCTAAACTCTGAGAAATGCCCCGTTTTCCCGAACAACATCCAATAAAATAGAACTCCATGAAGCAAACCCAACAGATAGTTATTTGTCCATGTTTGTGAAAGTGGCCTTCAATTTCAGTGAAGGAATAATCTTCTCTATTTTGGATTTTAAATCCAGTAAGAGTTTTAACAACACCAGGTTAAAGTCCAACATGTTTATTTGGTAGCAAATGCCATTAGCTTTCGGAGCGCCGCTCCTTCGTCAGATGGGGTGGAAATCTGCTCTCAAACAGGGCACCAAACAGTTAAAACTCTTACTGTGTTTACCCCAGTCCAACGCTGGCATCTCCACATTTGGATTTTAAATAGCAGCCTCTCTATCAATAACTTGTTTTGGAGAGAGACTGCTTTCTGCGGCTGGATGTGGCTATGATGGTGGCTTCTTCTACATTGTTCCTTTCTCTAGTTAGCATGCTAAGGATATATCATTCTTTCCCTTTGAATTTACCCACCCCGCAGACCCGGCTTTTAGCATGTAAGTGCCAATTCCCTTATCTCTCCACCTTGAAGTCATTGCTTCCATCCACCATTGTTTTTCCCCTGGTTACATCAGTAAACACTTGTTTCTCCCCGACTGGTATGCTAATTTGCAAATCAGGACACCCCTTCAGACAGCTGCGCTGATCAGTCCACTTTTATCCCCTCCTTTATTTTATCCCAAATTCAATTCTTAATGTTAATTTTCCTCCATTCTTAACACTAGTGAGAATGCAGATGCAGAGATTAGTTGACCTGTACATGCAAATCCTTGACATTCGCTCCCACGACACGTGGATTTGGGCCAACAGTAGGAATTCATTAAATCAACTTCAACATCGCTGAAGCCAGGGATCTATAATAATAGGTCTGAGCGAAAGCAAAACACCAGGGATGCTAGAAATCTGAAATAAAAACAGATAGTGCAAGTTATTTTTAACACAGTAAGAAGTTTAACAACACCAGGTTAACCTGGTGTTGTTAAACTTCTTACTGTGTTTACCCCAGTCCAACGCCGGCATCTCCACATCATGACAGTTATTTTTAACACAGGATACATGCTCCTGATTAGTCATTGTGGTGCAATGTTTCTTGATGAAGGAATCTACAGGAGAAAAATAAAAATACTGCTTCTGGTATTTTTGCTCCCACAGATAATGACGGAATCATTGGCACCGACCAATCACTTGGAAGCAATTCATATTTCAGAGTCTGAATTCTTCAACGTGAGGCCCACTCCTCTGCAGCCTTGGGTCGCTCCAACGTTCACGGTGGCAGCCAGAGCTCGCGTCATGGTGACCTTCTGTTTCTTCGCCATTTCCATGTTCAGCAATACGGCCGTCCTGCTCAGCGTCATCAAGAAAAGACGAAATTCGCACATCAGGATTCTAATCTTGAGCCTCACCATCGCTGACCTAATGGTGACTGTCTTGGTGATGCCACTGGATGCCATCTGGAACATTACCATCCAGTGGTATGCGAGTGACATGGCATGCAAAGCCCTGAACTTCCTGAAGCTCTTTGCCATGTATGCTTCAGCACTTGTGTTGGTGGTGATCAGTTTGGACCGTCACTCGGCTATCTTGAATCCATTCAGCTTCATCAGTGCCAGTCACAGAAACAAGTTAATGCTTTCCGTGGCATGGATTGCAAGCATGCTCCTGGCAGCTCCTCAGGTATGCTACCTAGGGGACACGCTGCAGTGTACAACACGAAGCTTTTTAATATTACCACAGCCATAGTTAAGCTGCATGCTCACCCTCCCACATACTAAAGCTCATACCCACAGTACCATTTATATTTTTTTGATTTAATTTGATTTATTATTGTCACATGTATTGGGAAACAGTGAAAGGTATTGTTTCTTGCGTGCCATCCAGACAAAACATGCTGTTTATAGAATACATAGGGGAAAAGGGAAGGAGAGGGCTGCATTTACAGATAGTGTGTGTGTGATTGTGTGTGTGATTGTGTGTGTGTGTGATTGTGTGTGTGTGATTGTGTGTGTGTGTATGGTTGTGTGTGTGTGTGTGTGTGATTGTGTGTGTGATTGTGTGTGTGTGTGATTGTGTGTGTGTGATTGTGTGTGTGTGTATGGTTGTGTGTGTGTGTGTATGATTGTGTGTGTGATTGTGTGTGTGTGTGTGTGATTTGATTTGATTTATCATTGTCACATGTATTGTTATACAATGAAAAGTATTGTTTCTTGCGCACTATACAGACAAAACATACCGTTCATAGAGAAGGAAAGGAGAGAGTGCAGAATGTAGTGTTACAGTCGTAGCTAGGGTGTAGAGAAAGATCAACTTAATGCAAGGTAAGTCCATTCAAAAGTCTGATGGCAGCAGGGAAGAAGCTGTTCTTGAGTCAGTTGGTACGTGACCTCAGACTTTTGTATCTTTTCCCCAACGGAAGAAGGTGGAAGAGGGAATGTCAGGGGTACGTGAGGTCCTTGATTATGCTGGCTGCTTTTCCGAGGCAGCGGGATGTGTAGACAGAGTCAATGGATGGGCGGCTGGTTTGCGTGATGCACGAGCCACAGATGATTGTCAAGGGCAGCAATTACAAAGAATAACAACCCCTCCCCTTTCTCAGCTCTTCATTTTTCAGGTGCGGCAGGTTGATGGCATGAACTTCACTCAGTGTGTGACGTACGGGAGTTTCACTGAGCACTGGCACGAGACCTTCTACAATATGTTCACCTTCATCACCCTGTACGTCACACCCCTCACCGTCATGCTCATCTGTTACAGCCGGATTCTGTGGGAAATAAGCAAGCAGATGAAAGGGAATCGAGGTGAGGCGCTACAGTTCTGTAGCATTCCGTCTTCTTCGTAAGTGTGTTTTATAACCTTAGTGCTGCAGACGTGTAAGTCTATGGATGGAAGGCACTTTAAGGAAAGTGTGGCAAGTGTTGCTCAAAAAGGTGCCCCTGGCAGCCACAGCTTTCAGTGTGAGCACATCTCCATAAACCCTGCCCTTGTATGTTGTTCTCTTTAGGTGCTGGCCATAGATGTGTGGGTTACGTGGATTGGCCATGCCAAATTGCCCCTTAGTGTTAGGGGGACTAGCTAGGGTAAATGCATGGGGTTATGGGGATAGGTCCTGGGTGGGAGTGTGGTCGGTGTAGACTTGATGGGCCGAATGGCCTCCTTCTGCACTGTATGATTCTATGATTCTATCATCTATGATCTATGATCATAGCCCAGCTACTAGCACTGTCACCTCTTGAGTCATAAGATTTGAGATCCAAAGTAGGACCTGATTACAAAAATCTAGGCTAATACTCCAGATGGTGCTCTTTCAGATGAGGAGTTGAACCAAGAGATCTGGGTGGGACTTTTAATTGATGGGCCGAATGGCCTCCTTCTGCACTGTAGTGATTCTATGATTCTACGATTCTATGATAACAGATCCCATGGCACTATTTCAAGGAAAAGCAGGGCTATCCTTGCCGTCTTGGCCAACATTCATCCCTCACTCAATGTCACTAAAATCTGCTCATTATCTTACTGGTATTTGTGGGAGCGGTTGTGCGCAAAATTGTTTTTTTTTCCATTCATTCATGGGCAAGGCCTGCATTTGTTGCCCATTCCTAATTGGCTGAACATTTCAGAGGGCAGTTAAGAATCGATTATATCTCTGTGGGTCTGGAGTCACATCTCAGCCAGACTGGGTCAGGATGGCAGATTTCCTTCCCTAAAGGACATTAGTGAACTGGGTGAGTTTCTGCCACAATCAGTGACAGTTTCATGGTCCCTATTACTGTGACTTGCTCTACATTCCAGATTTACTAATTGAATTTAAATTCCACAAGACGTCCTGAATATCAGCCAGGGTTTCTGAATGACTAGCCCTGTGATATTACCACTGTGAGACCATCTCCAGGACAACACCAATAAAAGTATTTTGTTGGGATCCTTGGGCTGTGAGAGGTGCTATATAAATGCAAGTCATAGAATCCCTACAGCGCAGGAGGAGGTCATTCAGCCCATCAAGTCTGCACCAACCTCAATCCTACCTAGGCCCTAACCCCATGCACTCACCCTAGCTAGTCCCCTTGACACCAAGAGAGAATTTAGCATGGCCAATCCACCCAATCTGCACATCTTTGGACTGTGGGGGGAAACCAGAGCACCCGGAGGAAATCCACGCAAACATGGGGAGAATGTGCATACTCCACACAGACATTGAGCCAAACCGGGGATCGAGCCCTGGTCCCTGGCGTTGTGAGGCAGTAGTGCTAACCACTGTGCCACCGTGCTGCCCCTCTATAGAAGTTATTCTACTTATATTGATATATTGTTTGTTTGCCAGTCTGAAGCTGTTTTACCTATACAATGCAAGAGAGAATGCAGTCCTGGTAAAGAAACATTAGGTCCCCTCCCCTCGGGGCTTTGTGCGCCAACTCCCAAATATGCCAGTCTCTTAGCAAACTCATTTAAATATTTTTGTGGTGCTTCTAACACATAACAAGCTAGGAGCACCACAGGAGACAGAGGCCATTGTATTGTGTTTCAGTGAGAGAATGCTGAATTCTCTTGAAATGCCACTTCAGGAGATAGCCTAGTGGTGTTATCGCTAGACTTTTAATCTAGAAACCCACTAATGTTCTGGGGACCCGGGTTCAAATCCCGCCACGGCAGGTAGTGGAATTTGAATTCAATAACAAATATCTGGAATTATAAGTCTACTGGTGATCATGAAACCATTGTCAATTGTTGGAAAAACTCATCTGGTTCACTAATGTCCTTTAGGGAAGGAAATCTGTTAACTTGCCTAGTTTGACCTACATGTGACTCCAGAGCCACAGCAATGTGGTTGACTCTCAACTGCCCTCAGGCAACTAGAGATGGGCAATAAATGCTGGCCCAGCCAGCGATGCCCATGTCCCACGAATGAATAAAAAAAATTGTCTGTTATTTGAATGCAATGGAAATGCCAGCACCCTTTCAGGAATTGGTTGTCAGGCATCAAGTAAAAAAAGGATCAGGATGGAAAGAATTATCCTTTAATAAGAAAACGTAAAACTGTTCATGCAGATTGGGTGAAAAGTGTGATTTCAAGAAATTAGATATAGCTCTTGGGGCTAAAGGAATCAAGGGATATGGGGGGGAAGGGGGATCAGGATATTGAATTTGATGATCAGCCATGATCAAAATGCTGGTGGAGCAGGCTCAAAGGGCTGAATGGCCTACTCCTGCTTCTAGTTTCTACGTTTAATGCACTGTAATTGCTCAGGCAACCAGTAGGGTGGCACGGTGGCACAGTGGCTAGCATTTCTGCCTCACAACATCAGGGACCCGGGTTTGCTTCCCGGCTTGGGTTACTGTCTGTGCGGAGTCTGCACGTTCTCCCCGTGTCTGTATGGGTTTCCTCCGGGTGCTCCGGTTTCCTCCCACAGTCTGAAAGACATGCTGGTTAGGTGCATTGACCGTGCAAAATTCTCCCTCAGTGTACCCCAACAGGCTTCAGAGTGTGGCGACTCGGGGATTTTCACAGCAACTTCATTGCAGTGTTAATGTAATCCTACTTGTGACATTAATAAATGAAGTTAAGGGTAACACAGTAATTATAGCCATTGAGAACAGTATCAGTTTATATGGCTCAGGCACTTAGAGTGAGATTTATTTTGCAGCAAGAACACAAAATGATTACATAGTGAAGGCACGAATGAAAACTCTTAAAATGACCATCGTCATTGTCGTATCCTTCATCATCTGCTGGACCCCATATTACCTCCTGGGCCTGTGGTACTGGTTCAAGCTGGACATACTGACGAACGTACCAGAGTACGTCAATCACATACTGTTTTTATTTGCCCTGCTCCATACCTGCTCCGATCCGGTCATATATGGATTCTACACGCCATCCTTCAGAGAGGACATCATGACATGTTGGAGGACGGGAGCCAAGGTCACGAGGCATGAAGTGAAACATGTCGGTAGGCCAGCCACTGTCAGGTCCCTGCAAGGTGACGTAAACGGCAAGGTCCTTAATCAAATTCAGATGGTGTGTGTTGTCCCCAGTAGAATGACTCAGTCTGCCTTTTGAACAAAGTCTTAACTCAAGTTACATTATCTGGTTGTGGGCCCAGGTTCCTCTCTGGGATTTGGGCACTTAATTGTTCGTGGTGCATTGTTGGAAGCATTGTCCTTCAGACGAGGCCTGTGCCAGTCCAGCGGGCACTGCAGATGCCATGGCACGTTTCGAAAAGGAGAGAAGAGCTTTTTGATGTCCTCCCGCGGCTAACACCACCAAAATAAATAAGCTGGTCAGCTCTATGCTCGCTGCTAGTGGAATGGCTGCCATGTTTGTCTCCATAACAACAGTTGGTACACCTCATTGTTTGTCAAGCACTTTGGATTCTGAGAGAGCTGTGATTAAGCATTGTAATGTTTTGCCTTTACTGCCTTGAACAGGCACAGGTGAATTGTGTAAGCGCAAGATTTTTGTTTCACAATGTTGATCTTTCTGAAATAAAATAAATCATAGTTACTATCTACATTGGTATCTAGTATCAGTCTCTTACCCTATAACCCATGTAAATATTTAATTTTTGAAACCAATCTTTTGGGCAAAAGTTATTACACAAGTAATATTTTCAAGGGGGTTGCATGTGTGCTAGATTCCAGCCCATTCTGTGCAAGGTTTGGTCATCTAGATGATTGATTGTGGGTGGCACGGTGGCACAGTGGTTAGCACTGCTGCCTCACAGCGCCAGGGACCCGGGTTCAATTCCTGACATGGATCACTGTCTGTGCGAAGTCTGCCTGTTCTCCTCGTGTCTGCGCGGATTTACTCTGGGTGCTCCGGTTTCCTCCCACAGTCCGAAAGATGTGCTGGTTAGGTGCATTGGCCATGCTAAATTCGGGTCGCTGTCTGTGTGGAGTTTGCACATTCTCCCTGTGTCTGCGTGGGTTTCCTCCCCGTGCTATGGTTTTCCCCCCACAGTCCAAAGGTGTGGAGGTTAAGTGGATTGGCCATGCTAAATTGCCCCTTTCGTGACGAGCAGGGTAAATACGTGGGGTTACAGGGATAGTGCCTGGGTGGGACTGTTGTCGATGCAGGTTTGATGGGCCAAAATGGCCTCCTTCTGCACTGTAGGGATTCCAGACATCAAAACAAATTTATGCATAATAACTTGATCATGGCGTGGTGGCACAGTGGTTAGCACCACTGCCCCACAGCGCCAGGGACCCGGGTTCAATTCCCGACTTGGGTCACTGTCTGTGCGGTGTCTGCACATCCTCCCCGTGTCTGCGTGGGTTTCCTCCGGGTGCTCCGGTTTCCTCCCACAGTCCGAAAGACGTGCTGGTTGGTTGCATTGGCTGTGCTAAATTCTCCCTCAGTGTGCCCGAACAGGCGCCGGAGTGTGGCAACTAGAGGATTTTCAAAGTAACTTCATTGCAGTGTTAATGTAAGCCTACTTGTGACACTAATAAATAAAGTTGAAGTTAAAAAGTTAAAAGTTAAACTGGGATTCTCCAACCTCAGCTGCAACTGGGATTCTATGATTGATCTGCTTCTGGCCTGCTGCTATGACACAGAGGGGTGCACCGGGGCGAAGTGCAGCCTACTGCAGCCGATCACGCTGTACTGCTTAGTTCTGAGCTCTGACGCAGCGGCTGATTGTTCGGTCATGGTTGTGCCTCCATGCGGCAGTGGCTGTGTGATTCTGGCTGTCTACGATGACGACATTAGCGGAGCATCAGTTCAAACCTCTCCCGGAGGCCAGGCAGATGGAAAGCAGAGCTTTCCTGGGCAGGTTCTCCTGCATGCTGTTTTTTTTCAGTGGGGTGGGGACAGCAGGGAAGGGGGAGGTGAAGGGCAGCCCATGGATTTTGACCACAAAAAAATTAAGGGTGTCTTTTACAAGGTAAACGAAAAGTTTAAATTTTAAATTTAAAAATGATAGGTCGACTTTTCCAGGGTATATAAAGTTAAAATTTATTTATTAGTCACAAGTAGGCTTACATTAACACTGCAGCAAAGTTACTGTGAAAATCACTAGTTGCCCCACTCCGGTGCCTGTTCGGGTACACTGAGGGAGAATTTAGCATGGCCAATGCACCTAACCAGCGCATCTTTAGACTGTGGGAGGAAACCGGAGCACCCGGAGGAAACCCACGCAGACACGGGGAGAATGTGCAAACTCCGCACAGTCAGTGACCCAAGCCGGGAATCGAACCCAGGTCCCTGGCGCTGTGAGGCAGCAGTGCTAACCACTGTGCCAATATGCTTCAGATTACTGCGGAACGAAAACTCTTTGCATTAATAATGGGTCATCATGATGTTAAAAATTACTATTTTGTGAAGATAATTATCATGCTTATGACTCATCATTTGAATAATAATCAGTGTCAACTTTCTCCAGACATAAAATCAAATTCATGCATAATAACCTGAATCATGGCATGGTGGCACAATGGATAGCACTGCTGCCTCACAGCACCAGGGACCCAGGTTCAATTCTCGACCTGGGTCACTGTCTGTGTGGAGTCTGCCCGTTCTCCCCGTGTCTGCGTGGGTTTCCTCCGGGCGCTCCGGTTTCCTCCCACAGTCGGAAAGATGTGCTGGTTAGGTGCATTGGCCGTGCTAAATTCTCCCTCAGTGTACCCGAACAGGTGCCGGAATGTGGTGAGTAGGGGATTTTCACAGTAACTTCATTGAAATATGAATGTAAGCCTACTTGTGACACTGATCAATAAACTTAAAAATCCATGCACATTTTTAAAATCAGAAATTGATCCTTTTGCAGTATCCAGCAGAGAAAATGGGAGCCGGGACAAGATGTCATATCCCAGTACCAAATCGAGCAGCATTCATGCTGGGAACGAAAGCTTCGACACACCTGGAGAACCAGTCGCTGGATCTAACCTTAAATGTATTACACTGTAAACATCCTCCATTGGGATAACCAACAACAACAACAACTTGCATTCATATAGCACCTCTAATGTAGTTAAACACCCGTAGGCACTTCACATAAGGGGATATGCCTAGGGGTTCTCCGACTTCGCTGGGATTTTCCAGTCCCACTGGAAAACAGGGAACGGAGATTTGGCTGAGCGCCAACTTCTGCATCTTCGCTGGCCGTGGGGATGAACGGCGGAGGATTCCGACCATGGGCTCTCACGGGGCATCTTAAAAGAGGGAAGAAAGGCAGAGACGCAGGGAAGTTTGGGGAGGGAATTCCAGAGTTTAGTGCAGTGATGGGCAATGTAGGCTAGTGAGTGGGCCGCAAGATTGAAATCAGGCTTATTTACTAACCATGACCCTCTGAAATACATTTGATGCAAACTGAATATTTCATAATGAGTAATAGAAAATGCTTAATCATGTAAATATTAATAGAAATGTCACCAGCATCAAATGGTTAAAAGCAAAAGAAATGTTTACAATTTGGACACAGAGCACGGTTCTTACAGTCAATGTTGTGAGCAATCAGCACACAACTCACTTCACTTCATAGAATCATAGAAATCACTACAGTGCAGAAGGAGACCATTCGGCCCATCGCACCGTCAACAATCCCACCCCAGGCCCTATCCCCACAACCCTACACATTTACCCCGCTAATCCCTCCAACCTACACATCCTGGGACACTGAGGGCCAATTTAGCATGGCCAATCAACCTAACCCGCACATCTTTGCACTGTGGGAGGAAACCGGAGCACCCGGAGGAAACCCACGCAGACACGGGGAGAATGTACAAACTCCACACAGACAGTGACCCAAGCCGGGAGTCAAACCCGGGTCCCTGGTGCTGTGAGGCAGCAGTGCTAACCACTGTGCCACCGTGCCACCCCACTTGCCCTTGTTTTATCATGCGTATCACTTCTGTCATGCTGGTATGCTGAGCAGAAACTGATAGCCAAGTTCCGCACACATGAGGATGGCCTAAACTGGGATGTTGGATTTATGTCACATTATCAGTAACCCCCACAGCTCGCCACAGCTTTCCCCCTGATCTTGCATAATATCACTGGCTGTTCTGTCTGGAGACAATACACATCTCTTTAACCTGTGTTTAATGTTCCCTCCACCCATATTATCTGTACCTTTTAAGACCTGGCTGGCTGTAGAGATTTGCATTCTAATTAGTATTCTGTAACTTGATTTCTGTGTCTGTGTACTGTTGGAGAACAGATAACTACTCCATCTGACGAAGGGGCATCGCTCCGAAAGCTTATGGTATTTGCTACCAAATAAACCTGTTGGACTTTAACCTGGTGTTGTGAGACTTCTTACTATGCAAAAAAACTACAGAGATGGAAATCAAGGGAATGTGGCGACACTGTGCGTGGGCCACGGATAACAAAATGTCTTGCAGGGTGCACTCAGAACCCAGATGTTGCATGTGGCCTCCAGGCCGCAGATTTCTCACCACTGGCTTAGAGCCTAAGCAACCTAAAGCCTGGCCACCAGCACTAGAACAATTGGTGGTCTGCAAAAGACCAGAATGAACGGAGAACAGATATCCTGGAGAATTCAGTTTATGGTCAGTGGCAACCCCCAAGATGCTTATTGTGGGATTCTCAGCAATGGTAATACCATTGAATGTCAAGAGATGGTTAGATTTGCTTTTGTTGGAGATGGCCATTGCCTGACACTTGCGTGGCACCAATATTACTTGCTACATATCAGCCAAGGCCTGAATATTGTCCAGATCCAAACTGCTTCAGTACCTGAGGGATCGCGAATGGTGCTGGCCATTATGAAATCATCTTCGAACATTCACACTTCCCCATGAAGGAGGGAAGGTCATTGATGAAACAGCTGAAGATGGTTGAGCCCGTGGCACTAACTGGGGAGGTATAACACCAAACGCCTCCAGAATATCAATAGCAGAAGCAGTCATAGTAAATAATTAATCTTGAGTACAGCTAGTGTTCCATATATGCAATATCAAAGAGTAAAAATACTCTCTATGGTATGGATTTCAGATTACAGAATCCAAACAGTGTAGAAGAAGGCCATTCAGCCCATTGAGCCTGCACCAACAACAATCCCACCTCGGCCCTATCCCTGTAACCCCACTTATTTATCCTGCAAGTCTCCTTGACACAAAGGGTCAATTTAACATTGCAAATCCACCTAACCCTTAGAGTGTGGAAGGAAACTGGAGCACCCGGAGGAAACCCACGCAGACACAGGGAGAATGTCCATACTCCACACAGACAGTCACCCGAGGCCGGAATTGAACCCAGGTCCCTGATACTGTGAGGCAGCAGTGCTAACCACTGTGCCACCGTGCCGCCCAATTTCATATCAGATGTGAACTCCAAGGCCTGTCAGGTAGGTGGAAGAGGTCACAAGCCACTATTACAGAGAAAGGCAGGAGCATTGTCCTCCGGTGTCATGACAACTACTTACCCCTCAAGCAATATCATTAAAACCAATTATCATCATCACATTGTTGTTGTGCCCATATTTTTAAGTTTATTAGTGTCACAAGTAGGCTTACATTAACACTGCAATGAAGTTACTGTGAAAATCCCCTAGTTGCCACACTCTAGCACCTGTTCGGGTACACTGAGGGAGAATTTAGCATGGCCAATGCACCTAACCAGTGCGTCTTTCGGATTGTGGGAGGAAACCGGAGCATCCAGAGGAAACCCACGCAGACACGGGGAGAACGTGCAGACTCAGCACAGACAGTGACCCAAGCCGGGAATTGAACCCGGGCCCCTGGCGCATTTATTCTGTTTCCTACATTACAACAGCGACTACACCTCAAACATATTTCATTGGCTATAAAACACTTTGAGATGTCCTGAGATTGTGAAAGATGTTGAATGAATCCGTATTCTTTCTTCTTAACACAATAATATTTGCTGGATTTTATGTGAGATAACAATTGTGACATGGAACAAAGTATGGCAAAAACAGTAAAATAAATTAACAAATGGATCATAGTTTGAGCATTGAGGTCCAAACATAAAATTTCATTTTGAAAGTTGTTGCTTCTTGGAGCTAGATTCCAGTTGAGAATCCATAAAATCTATAGAATCCCTACAATGTCGAAGGAGGCCATTTGGCCCATCAAGTCTGCACCGACCCTCTGACAGAGCTTCTTACCCAGGACCACCTCCCCCACCCTATCTCCATAACCTCACACATTAACCCCACTAATCCATTAACCTACACATCTTGGGACACTAAGAGGCAATTTAGCATGGCCAATCCTCACATCCTTGGACAGATGTCTCATTCTGTTCGGGATTCTGGGCGGGATTTTCCAGCCGTGCTCACCCCAAGTCCAGAAGATCCCACCTGAGGTCAACGGACCTGTGTCCTGCCCAATGCGATTTCCGAGGTGGGCGGGACAGGAAAGTTCCGCCCTCAGTTTCCTGGATGTGGAATTTATCGTTATAGTCTTTGTTACCTTCCATATACAGAACCTTTCACAAAATTACAGTGGGCTCCTTCACCCACCAACTGCCCCATGTCCCTCTTCCCCCACTCCTCCACTTCACCTGCCACCCACACCCCCCTCCAACCTGCCCCTCCTCCCCATGCACTGCCTTATCCTTCCTTTACAAAACCCTAGTGGTATTATCGCTGGACTATTAATCCTGAAACTCAGCTAATGGAGACCTGGGTTCAAATCCCGCCACAGCAGATGGTGGAATTTGAATTCAATAAAACAAAATCTGGAATTAAAAATCTACTGATGACCATGAAACCATTGTCGATTGTCATAAAAACCCATCTGATTCACTAATGTCCTTTAGGGAAGGAAATCTGCCATCCTTACCTGATCTGGTCTATATGTGACTCCAGAGAGACAGCAATGTGGTTGACTCTCAACTGCCCTCTGAACAAGGGCAACTAGGGATGGGCAATAGATGCTGATGTGGAGATGCCGGTGTTGGACTGGGCTAAACACAGTAAGGAGTCTAACAACACCAGGTTAAAGTCCAACAGGTTTATTTCATAGCAAACGTCACTAGTATTTCTCCACTCATACTGTCTGTACCTTTAAGACTTGATTAGCTGTAAAGACTCGCATTCCAATCATTATTTATTATTCTGTAACTTGAGTTTGTGTCTTTATATACCCTGTTTGCTGTTTGTTAGCAGATCTCCCACTCACCTGACGAAGGAGCAGCGCTCCGAAAGCTGGTGGCGTTTGCTACCAAATAAACCTGTTGGACTTTAACCTGGTGTTGTTAGACTCCTTACAATAAATGCTGGCCAGCCAGTGCCACCCATGCCCCAAGAGTGAATTTTTAAAAAGTTTCTGACCTGGTTTAGGATTACATTCCAATCACGCCTGAGGTTCAAATTTGGCCTTTTTGTTCCAGATCGGCACTGGATTCGTTACAGTTTACTGAAATTTTCTGTCAGTTTCACAGGAATGGGAAACATTATCCACTTTACTCCAGTGGTTGATTAGAAAGGTGACAAAGATGTGAGTGTTTGAGAGAGCTAAGAAGGCTGCCTCAAAGCTGCAAGACATTCTGCTAGCTAATTCTGATTTATATGTGAACAGAGCGTGTAGAATTTGCTTTAAGCTTCACAACTTCACTGAATTTATCTTTAAATTGTAATGGACCAATTATATAAAGTGCATTTATGTTGAGTTGTGATTATAATCAAAGGTGTGACGATATTGATTGCCGTTGGTGAAATGTCTCTGGTAGCTGTGAGAATGACCTCATTAGACAGAGGAATAAGCAGTAAGCAATGTAATAAAGGAAGCTGCTACCAAATCCTGAGCAGCAGCTAAAGAAGGTGTAAAAACAGAAAACGTTGGATAAACTCAGCAGGTCTTGCTGCATCTGTGGAGAGAAAAAGAGAGTTAGCATTCTGAGTCCCCTATCTCCTGTTGCAGCAGGGCCTTTTTAAAAATTCATCCGTGGGACATGGGCATCGCTGGCTGGTCGGCATTTATTGCCCATCCCTAAGATAAAAGCAAAAGTCTGATGAAGGGTCATCCAGACTCGAAATGTTGGCTCTATTCTCTCCCCACAGATGCTGTCAGACCTGCTGAAATTTTCCAATATTTTCTATTTTTGTATTGCCCATCCCTGGTTGCCCTTGAACTGGAGAGTCTAAAAGAGGAATTTTTTTAGACTGGAAGTCTAAAAGAGGAGTATTGCTTGAATTGGTACTCATAGGGATAGGTTAGCAGTTAAGAACTTTACCTTGTCATGTTTAAGTATTGTTCAATTGTTAACTGTTAAACTGTTAGAGTCAAACTATGTTGTTAAATAAAGTTTATTCTGATAAAAGCTTCCTAGTGTGTCAATAGAATCCTACCTGGAGTGAAACACCTTATTAATGAACCAGATGGGTTTTTCTGACAATCGACAATGGTTTCATGGTCATCAGCAGATTCTTAATTCCAGAATTTTTTAAAATTAAATTCAAATTCCACCATCTGCCGTGACGGGATTCGAACCCCGGTCCCCAGAACATTAGTTGAGTTTCTGGATTGATAGTCTAGCAATTATACCACTCGGCCATCGCCTCCCCTATCACCACTAGCCATCAGGATGCAAAAGACACACACCACACACACACACACACATTGCTCTCAATCCTTAAAAACAATTGGGCTAAATATAATGGGTTACTTTTTGTTAAAACTGCAGGCAAAGGAACATCTTGTGAATGTCACCAATTACTATTGGAGCAAAATGTGATTTCTAATCCTGTCTTAGAATCTACACTATTCAAGTCTGACAAGTTGCATTTCACTGGATCCATCAACAATCCAGCAGAATGGGAACATTCTCCCTAAAGGACCTAATAATCAATAATTCTCCTTGTAAACTCCAACTGCACATCTACCCAGCTCTTGTTTAAAGGAGGTAATTGATTTACCACTAACCTTTGGAACAAACGGTTCATAGCTATGAATGGAAAGTGTTTCATTTCAAAGAATGAATTCTTGCTGTACTGTCCAGTGATATATCAATGAATAATTTACTTTAAGAGAGAGAGTTGCAGTATTTTACCTTAAGCTCACTGACTCTCTCTGCTACCTTGGTTACACTTGCATTCCACCCCACTCCCTTGAAGGACTCTATTCCATTCTCCTATTTTGAGTTGCACCTTTTCATCCTCCTCTTAGCATTGCAGGAGCTCACCAAGGTTCCCTAGAGAGCAGCTTCCAAAGCCACAACAACTACCTTCTAGAAGGACAAGAGCAGCAGATGCTTAGGAACACTACTACCTGGAGGTTCCTCTCCAAGCTACTCACTATCCTGACTTGGGAATATATCGCCGTTCCTTCACTGTTGCTGGGTTAAAATCTTTGAGCTCCCTCGCTAACAGCACTGTGGGTGTACCAACACCACAAGGACTGCAGCGATTCAAGAAGGCAGCTCACCGCTGCCTTCTCAAGGGCAATTAGGGATGGGCAATAAATGCTGACCTTGCCACCAAAAGCCATATGACCTTGAATGAGTCTTTTAAAAATCTGTCCACGTCACATCTCTTCTAATGATGCCACCTTCCACTCGGGTGTTTCTGGTGCGTCTTTTTCTTTGATCAAGGATTCCTCCCCATCATGGTTGACAGAGCCCTCAGCCGCGTCCATCCAATCTATCACATTTTTGCTCTCACCATTTTCCCTCGCTCCAAAACTGCAATACCTTTCCTCCTCTCCCACCCCACTAGCCGCAAATTCAATGGATCAAACTCCTTTATTCCTAGCGCGACATCACCAGAAAATACATCTGCCCCTGCTCTTCCAGTCTTGCAAAGGAAATATTCCCTCTGCAAAATCCTGGTCCACCCTTCTGTAAACTCCAACATCCCCTTCCCACTGCACCTGCTCATGCAAGCACAGGAGATGCAGAATGTACCCTTTCACTTCCTCCCTTCCCACAATCCAGGGCCCCAGACACTCCTTCCAGATGAAATGGTGATTTATTTGTACATACATCTATGATGATACTGTGCCTTTAAGAAATGTAGTTTCATCATGATTCTTGTAAGGGGTACATTTTAAAGTCAGCTCTGTTTTACACAGTGCCGATTTGTCTGGGCAACAGGCAGGTCAAATGTTGAGAATGCAGGATTATGACTGATTTTAACTAATGGTGTGTTTGTCTAAACGGAGTTAATGCATTTTTGTTTACTTAGGTTTCCCTTGGGGATTCAGAGTTGGGTTTTGATTAGGTTGATTGACAAGAGACAGAGTCATATGTTATTGGGAGAAGCTAAGCTTGCAGGGAAGATACACAGTTTCTCTTTTATTTTTAAGCAGGCTGTTTTCTGCCTGGTCCTAAAAGAAGCAACAGGTATCTTTCTGTCCCTCTCTCTCTCTCTGGAGGCTGCTGTTTGGAGCTGTCGGAAGATGGACACCTCTCTGTCTCTCTCTCTCTCTCCAGAGGTGTTCTAAAGGCTGTAGGACTATTAACAAAGTACAAGCACATAAGCCTGGGGTTTGTTAACTGACTTTGAAGAGGGGTTTTAAGTCTATAAGAGGAATATTGCTTGAATTGGTACTCATAGGGATAGGTTAGCAGTTAAGAGCTGTACCTTGTCATGTTAAGTATTGTTCAATTGTTAAATGTTAAACTGTTAGAGTCAAACTATGTTGTTAAATAAAGTTTATTTTGATAAAAACTTCCTAGTGTGTCAATAGAATTGTACCTGGAGTGAAACACCTTATCCTCACACTAATGCCAAAATAGCAAATAGTTGGGGTCTAGTCTAACTTCACACCGTAGCTTGGGGTTTCTGATCCATACCTTAACACGGTGTAATAAACTATATTCATTGCTAATAATGCAAACTCCTCTCCATTGGAGAAACCAATGTTTGGTCTGCTATTACTTTGCCACGTATCTCCATTTAATCAGCAGATCTGACCCAAAGTTCCACGTACATGCCATTTCAATTCTCTGACTCACTCCCACTCTGACATTTTGATGTCTCTGCTTCAGCCTCCCACATTGTGTGGGCAGCATGGTGGCACAGTGGTTAGCACTGCTGCCTCACAGCACCAGGGACCCGGGTTCAATCCCGGCCTTGGGTCCCATTCTTCCCGTGTCTGCGTGGGTTCCCTCTGGGTGCTCCAGTTTCCTCCCACATGACAAAGATGTGTGTGGTAGGTTGATTGGCCATGCTAAATTGACTGTCGTGTCAGGAGATTAGCAGGGTAAATATGTGGCGTAACAGGAATAGGGCCTGGGTGGGATTGTGGTCAGTGAAGACTCGATGGGCCAAATGGCCTCCTTCTGCACTGTAGGGTTTCTATGATTGCTCCAATGAGGCTGAAGTGAGCTCAAGGGACAGCACCTCTTCTTTACAGCCTTTCAGACTCAAATGCACAATCAATGAGTTCAGATCATAGCCACTGCTTCTTTTTTTTTCAGACAGCCAGTGCTATCGTGTTTCTGCTGTTGCCATTTACACCTCCTCTTGATTGTTTATAATTTCTTTACTTGACCAGCCTCTTTTGACTCGCACCATCACCTGTGTCGTTTAAATCACACCTGCATTTCACCCGACCACATATTTGTTCTGGCCCCCTTCCCATTCCCTGGAGGTGATCTTACCAAAAAAATTTCTAATTGCCGAACGAGCATGAAAACGGGAGGGAATCACACCCATTTTTTGGGCGAGCTTAGCACTTAGAGGAAAAGGAGCTTAAGTGTGGTTCTCGCCAGCAGGGGGAGTGGGCGGAGCCTATTTTCGCTGGGAAGCTTGCTGATGAATTCTAGGGCCGCCGATTTCACCGGCAAGATGGGGCCAGTAACATCGCAAGGGGCAAAAAACAGGGAACAAGCCCTATTTTCCAGCTCTCACCCACTCTTACCGGCTCGCCTTGCCAATCGAACTGTGGGACGAGCTGATAAGGCTCCCTCCCCACCCATCTCTGCACTTTATATCAAATATATGTATCGGCAGGTGCTGTAGCAACTGTCTCGAACATCTACTTTCAGAAGTTTTCCGCCTTACACGCAGCGCTACTGACCAAAACACGGATGCTGAAGGAGGAGCGACAGATACTGGAGCTCGGATTTCAACATCGGGGCCGGAATTCTCTGACCTGGGCCGCAGCTGGAATTCTCCAGTCCCGCTCCAGTGAATGAAGATTTGGCTGAGAGGCAAATCGTTCTCGCTGGCGCAATGGCGGGGCATGCAAGACTGGAGGATTCTGGTCCAGGAAGCTTGCACAGAAGCCAGGAGACGGAAGTTGTTTCATCCTCCAGGTTTGCACTGCCAGAGCCAGCAGTTCATAGACAAGTAAATCGGGGGCCTTGCTTTAGGGGATTGAGAGTTCTGCTAGGCCCTGGGGAAAAAGAAGGACAAGCATTTGCATCCCACCAGCAGCAGGGTAGAATGGTCAAGGGTGGTAAATTGGAAACAGATGGAATCTCCTAATTTAAAGAATTGTTTTCATTTTAAAGGGACCAGCACATAAATGGAAAACATGCAGGAGGAGAAAAAAAATTAGATCTTTCTTTGGTGGATGTTGAAACTCTGCTCCCAGAAATTAGTGAAAGGAGTGCTGTAATCATAGAAGTAACTGTGAAGGAACTATTAAAATGCAGCAACCAAGTGGGGGAGTCCAGAACCAGGCATCATAGTTTGAGGATGAGGGGTAAACCTTTTCAAACTGAGGTGAGGAGGAATCTTTTCACCCAGAGGGTGGCGAATGTGTGGAATTCACTACCACAGAAAATAGTTGAGGCCAAAACGTTGTGTGATTTCAAGAAGAAATTCGATATAGCTCTTGGGGCTAAAAGGATCAAGGGATATGGGGGGAAGAGGGGGATCAGGATATTGAATTTGAGGATCAGCTATGATCAAAATGGATGGCGGAGCAGGCTCGAAGGGCAAAGTGGCCTACTTTTGCTTCTAGTTTCTATGTTTCTACATTTCTACAACCCTCTATAATGCCTCGCAGTGTCAGGAAAGAGTTAATGGTCTCAAAAGACCAAGAAAGGTAAATGAATTGATATACGACTGACCGGAAGGTATGCTAAGACACAGAGAAACCACTGGATCAGTGGTGAGCAACATGCAAGTTGGGGCCACATGCAGCCCGTCTGGGTTCTGAGTGCAGCCCATTAGACATTTTGGTGACTGTTGCCCACGTGCAGAATTGCCACATTCTGGAGGTTTCCATGAGTGTTGTTTTTTTCCTACCAGTATAGCTGAAGTGATTCGCACCTAAAGCAAGAGCACATGAAGTGAGGTGCATGTTGATTGCTCACAACATTGACTATGAGAGCTGTCCGCTCCCTCTATGTCCAAAGTGTCAATATTTCTTTTGCTTTTACCATGAAGTTGCTGACAGTTCTATTAATAAATGCATTTTCTATAAATTATTAAATATTCAGCATTTATTAAACATTACAAAGAACAATACAGCACAGGAACAGGCCCTTCGGCCCTCCAAGCCCGTGCCGCTCCCTGGTCCAAACTAGACCATTCTTTTGTATCCCTCCATTCCCACTCCGTTCATATGGCTATCTAGATAAGTCTTAAACGTTCCCAGTGTGTCCGCCTCCACCACCTTGCCCGGCAGCGCATTCCAGGCCCCCACCACCCTCTGTGTAAAATACGTCCTTCTGATATCCGTGTTAAGCCTCCCCCCCCCTCACCTTGAACCTATGACCCCTCGTGAATGTCACCACCGATCTGGGAAAAAGCTTCCCACCGTTCACCCTATCTATGCCTTTCATAATTTTATACACCTCTATTAGGTCACCCCTCTTCCTCCGTCTTTCCAGTGAGAACAACCCCAGTTTACCCAATCTCTCCTCATAACTAAGCCCTTCCATACCAGGCAACATCCTGGTAAACCTCCTCTGCACTCTCTCTAAAGCCTCCACGTCCTTCTGGTAGTGTGGCGACCAGAACTGGGCGCAGTATTCCAAATGCGGCCGAACCAACATTCTATACAACTGCAACATCAGACCCCAACTTTTATACTCTATGCCCCGTCCTATAAAGGCAAGCATGCCATATGCCCTATTCACTACCTTCTCCACCTGTGACGACACCTTCAAGGATCTATGGACTTGAACACCCAGGTCCCTCTGCGTATCTACACCCTTTATGGTTCTGCCATTTATCGTATAGCTCCCCCCTACGTTAGTTCCACCAAAATGCATCACTTCGCATTTATCTGGATTGAACTCCATTTGCCATTTCTTTGCCCAAATTTCCAATCTATCTATATCCTTCTGTAGCCTCTGACAATGTTCCTCACTATCTGCAAGTCCAGCCATTTTCGTGTCGTCCGCAAACTTACTGATCTTTTTATTCATTCGTGGGACATAGGCTTCGCTGACTGGCCAGCATTTATTACCTATCCCTAGTTGCCCTTGGAGGGCAGTTGAGAGGCAACCAAATTGCTGTGGCTCTGGAGTCACAGGTAGGCCAGACCAGGTGAGGATGGCAGATTTCCTTCCTTAAAGGAAGGACATTAGTGTACCAGATGGGTTTTTCCGACAATGGTTTCATAATCATCAGTAGATTCTTAATTCCAGATATTTTTATTGAATTTAAATTTTACCATCTGCCGGGGGATTCAAACCCAAGTTCCCAGAACATTAGCTGAGTTTCTGGATTAATAGTCCAGCGATAATACCACTGGGCCATTGCCTTCCCCTCTACGTGCTCAACCTTGTTCAAGGGTCATGGTTAACGAACAAACCCAATTTCAATCTTGCGGCCCACTAAGATGAAGGAAGGCCACTCATGTAGCCCACTCACTAGCATAGGTTGCCCATCTCTGCACTGGATTCTCTCTGCCCCAATATTCAAGCTTTATTCATTGGATGTCTCAACAGCATGATGCACAAGGCAGAGCAGAAGCAGGAAGATCTTGATGAGTATTAGAATGGTTCAAGTAAGAGTGGGGTGAGCATGACCAGAGAACAGGAATGTGAAAGCAGAGAAACCTGATGCTATAGTTTTTGATTCAGGCGCTCTCAGACATACAATGTTACAAAGCATAAATGAGTCACCTTCCTATCACTCCACTTGTGGGGAGCAAACAAAGGTGGAACCAGTATGAAATCATAGAAATCATAGAAACCCTACAGTGCAGAAACAGGCCATTTGGCCCATCGAGTCTACACCGGCCACAATCCCACCCAGGCCCTACCCCCATATCCCTAAATATTTTACGCGCTAATCCCTCTAACCTACCCATCTCAAGACACTAAGGGGCAATTTTAGCACGGCCAATCAACCTAACCCGCACATCTTTGGACTGTGGGAGGAAACCGGAGCACCCGGAGGAAACCCACGCAGACACGAGGAGAATGTGCAAACTCCACACAGACAGTATGGGGTAGTGCAAATCAGGAAAAATATAGTGATGAGACTGAGCATTCCCTGCACTATCAGCAACTAAAACTTCACACCAAGCCCATGAGAGCCGTTAGGAACTTCCCCGAGTTTTGTGTGATGCCAATCAAAGGAAATATCAAGCTGGGAAAATCTGAAAGCTCACATTTACCTTATTACCTAACGTGACAACTGTTGAAATATTTGGAAGCAGGCCACAATAGCCTCTAAAATGAAGGAGATTTTTCCTTCATACAGAGGCATGTGTCTCATTGAGAGTGAAATGGAACCAGTTTTATAACACAAGAACCTTTATCATTACTCAATGCTTTCAGTTAAATCATTTCAATCCTAATTAACATTGTAGAGTGGCACGGTGGCACAGTGGTTAGCACTGCTGCCTGACAGGGACAAGGGTTCGATTCCAGGCTTGGGTCACTGTCTGTGTGGAGTTTGCACATTCTCCCCGTGTCTGCGTGGGTTTTCCTCCGGGGGCTCCGGTTTCCTCCCACACTCCAAAGATGTGCGGGTTGGGTTGATTGGCCATAGAAATCATAGAAACCCTCATAGAAACCCTACAGTGCAGAAGGAGGCCATTCGGCCCATCGAGTCTGCACCGACCACAATCCCACCCAGGCCCTATCCCCACATATTTACTTGCTGATCCCTCTAACCTTCGCATCTCAGGATTCTAAGGGGCAATTTTTAACCTGGCCAATCAACCAAACCAGCACATCTTTGGACTGTGGTAGGAAACCGGAGCACCCGGAGGAAACCCACACAGACACGAGGAGAATGTGCAAACTCCACACAGACAGTGACCCGAGCCAGGAATCGAACCCGGGACCCTGGAGCTGTGAAGCAGCAGTGCTAACCACTGTGCTACCGTGCCGCCCCAAAGCATAGTCAACTTTAGAAAACATCTCGAATTACTTGAGAGGAAGTTTCCCAAACGAAACCGTGAGTCAACTCATCCTGCCTGTCCACGGCATAGAAATGAGCAAGACTTCGCCATTGCGAACAACAACGGGGCTTGTCTGGGATTTGAACCCATGGCCTCTTGCAAACTTGCAAATCATAACACCCAAAGCGAGAATCATACCCCGAGACCAACGCGCCACTGCTAAATTGTCACTTAGTGTCAGGGGGACTAGCTAGGGTAAATATGTGGGGCTATGGGGATAGGGGCTGTGAGGATTGTGATTGGTGCAGACTTAATGGGCCAAATGGCCTCCTTCTGCACTGAAGGGATTCTATTTAGATTTGTACCAGAATCCATGCAAGTTGATTAAAGTAACCTCATTAATGTATCCATGGTGTTCTAATAAATATGTTCATGACAGTGATTACATATTTTTTTTCTTTTTAATATTTGTTTTAACTTGAAGTAAGTGATGTTGATGTTCAGAACATGGTACATTCCCAATTCAGGCACCTTGCATGCATTACCATGGCACTGAGTGGTACCAGCAACCTGACAACAGGAGCCAACACCAAAAACAACAACCCATGATAAGACCTGATGACCACTTTCACCTCCAACACTGTGGCAGAACCAGCCTCTCATGGACTGGTCTCTTCAGCTGTCTGTAAAAGTGCACCATACAAAGCTATCCCATCACCAACGGATTTGAATTGCTGCACGCCCATCACCTTACGTAGATGGAGGACTGCTGATGACGCCAGTCCTGGATCAGGTTTGACAACGGCTAATTCCATCCCGGTTCTTAACACTAACCTGAGCAGATGCATCCATTTTGTGGGCGGCATGGTGGCACAGTGGATATCACAGAATGGGAATTGAGGCCATGCTGTTGCCATCACTCTGTATCACAAACCAGTCACCCAATCAACCAAGCTAAACCGACCCCCCTCTGAAGTACTGAATCAAAGCTCTGAGTCTCAGTGCACCCAAATATTTTTGGACCCGTTCAAAAGGATGGGGCACCTGGCCTGATGATCGCAGTGGGCATATGCCTGGTCTACATAATAATGGAAGAGAAGCAGAAGCAGAAGCATGAGGCATGGTTGGCACTCCTGCCTCACAGCACCAGGGACCTGAGTTCAATTCCAGCCTTGGGTGACTGTCTGTGTGGATTTTGCACGTTCTCCCTGTGTCTGCACAGGTTTCCTCTGGGTGCTCCAGTTTCCTGCTACAGTCCAAAGATATGCAGATTAGGTGGATTGGCTATGCTAAATTGCCCCCTTAGTGTTCAAAGGTGTGCAGGTTAGATGGACTGGCCATGCTAAATTGCCCCCTTAGTGTTCAAAAGTGTGCAGGTTAGATAGACTGGCCATGCTAAATTGCCCCCTTGGTGTCCAAAGGTGTGCAAGTTAGGTGAATTGGCCATGGTAAATTGCCCCCTTAGTGTCCAAAGATGTGCAGGTTAGATGGACTGGCCATGCTAAATTGCCCCCTTGGTGTCCAAAGGTGTGCAGGTTAGATGGACTGGCCATGGTAAATATGCAGAGTTACGGGGATAGGGCAGAGGGAAGCGCCTGGGTGGGATGCTCTTTCAGAGACTCAGTGGGCCAGTTGGCCTCTTTCTGCACTGTGGGCATTTTATGGATTCAATGGTTTCTGGACACCCTCCAACACAAAATTACACTAAATATTCCAAGTGTAGCCTGAATAAATAATTCATTTTTGGCTGTAATCAAATAGCTTGAGATGCTTCATTCCAAAATTCGGACATTTTATGACATTGAAGGTGCAATCGAAGTGGTTTGATGAGCATCCATCTGTTGTCATGTTCAACATCAATGTATACGCTTCGTAACAACATATGTATCATATTTTCCCCACATTAAGATTTAGTTGCTATTCCTTCAGCCCGTCTGATAAATTTGTTCAGATTCCTTTGAATGCACTTTTCCCTGTATACTAACTTCATAAATTAATATCATTAGTAACTTTGATTTCATTCACAATTTGATTTCATCCAAGTCACTTTTGAACGACAGATTTTTTTATTCATTTGTGGGACATGGGTGTCGCTGGCTGGCCAGCATTTATTGCCCATCCCTAGTTGTCCTTGGAGGGCAGTTGAGAGTCAACCACACTGCTGTGACCCTGGAGTCACGTGTAGACCAGACTGGGCAAGGACGGCAGATTTCCTTCCTTAAAGGACATTAGTGAACCAGATGGGTTATTCCGACAATCGACAAAGGTTCCATGGTCATCAGTAGATTCTTAATTCCAGATACTTTTTATTCAATTCAAATTCCACCATCTGCTGTGATGGGTTTCGAACCCAGGTCCCCAGAACATTAGCTGAGTTTCTGGATAAATAGTCTTAGTGTGATAATACCACTAGGCCATTGTCTCCTATAATGGGTATTACACAGGGCTCCAAAAATTCCCTGAGACAGATGTTTGTTGATTTGTGATCTGTGTACTTCCATTGATAATCTAGTTTTTAATTCCAAATAGCTAAAAAAAACTGCCAAAAAAGAACTAGGGAAGTTTGTTAACTAAGTTTGAAGGAAGTTCAAACACAAATCCCAATTGGATGAATCATGCTGGACTGCTTCCTCAAAGCATCCAGTAAAATTAATTGCATGGTATTCTGATGTGTTTCTAATGAGATATCATACAACACAAAGGTTCAAATGTTCAATACCAGTGAGTAGTCCGGTGAGTCTTCTCGTGAGGGGAATTCTTTTGGTGCAGTGTCGTGGGAAGAAAGATTTGCATTAACATAGCATCTTTAACAAACATAGATGTTAGAATCCTACCACTGTTCACTACAATGGGATTTTTCCATCCCGCTGCAGTGAACGGAGATTTGGCTGGCCGCCAAATTCTCCAACCTCTCTGCAACAGGAGCGTGGTGTGAACGGGCGGTAAGATTGCACCCAGGGTGTCTCTAAGCACTTTACAACCAATTAAATATTTTTGAAGTGCCACCACTCCCAATGTAGAAAAGTCAACGACTAATTTGCCTCAGCAATTCCCACATACGGCAAAGTGACAATGACCTGATATTCTGTTTTCTTGATGGTGATTGAGGGATAAATACTGACTAGGGGAAAAATTCTCCTCTTCTTCATTGTAAAAGTGCCATGTGATCATAATATCGTTAGAATTAGGGACAGAAGTAGGCCATTCAGCCCAATGAACCAGTTCTGTCATTCAATAAGATCATGCTTGTGGCCTCAATTTTCTTTCGCGCCTCCTTAACTGTTGACTCTTCTGTAGATCAAAAATCTGTTTAACTAAGCCTTGAATAGATTCAATGATGCAAACTCCATTGTTTGTGGAAGAGAATTCCAAAGACTAACGACCTTCTGAGAGAAGAAATTCCTCCTCATCGCCATCTTAAATTGGAGACCCCACATTTCTTTTAGTTTGTCCACTTGTTCTAGGTTCCCCCACAAGGAGAAACATCCTCCCAGCATCTACCCTTAGAAGCGGTCGGAATCCTCCAGTCTCGTACACCCCGCCACTGCTGCCAGCAAGAATGGAGAATTTGGCGCTCAGCCAAATTCATTTGTCTTCATAATTGCTTGCTGTGTCGGGATGCTAACTTTTTATGATACATGTTCAAGGGTGCCCAGATCCCTCTCCACTTAAATAATATTCTGCTTTTCGATTCTTACTGCCAAAGTGGACGAACCTCAAATTTTCCTACATTATACTCCATCTGCCAAATTTTTGCCCACTGACTTAACCCATCTATATCCCTTTGCAGACTCTCTGTATCCTCCCCACAACTTGCTTTCCTACCTATCTTTGTATCAATAACAAATTTGGCTATGATACAGTTGGTTTCTTTAGAATCATAGAATCCCTACAGTGCAGATGGAGGCCATTCAGCCCATCTAGTCTGCACCAACTCTCTGACAGAGTATCTTACCCAGGCCCTCTCTCCTGCCCTATCCCCGTAACCCACAAACTTTAAGAGATTAATATACAGGAGATTATAAATAGCTGAGATCCCTGCACTGACCCCTATGGCACTCCATTCATTACAATTTGCCAACATGAAAATGATCCATCGACCTCAATCCTCTGTTTTGTTTTAGTTAGCCATGGGATCTTTGATGCCCCCAAGAGAGCAGACAGGTCCTTGGCTTAACATCTCATCTGGAAGATGGCACCTTTAACAGTGTAGCACTCCTTAATACTGCACAAGAGTGGCAGCCTTAACATTTGTCCTTGAGTCTGACAGTGGGACATGAATCCACAACCTTCTGTCTCAGACGCTACCACAGTAGGTTTGATGGTATGGAGAAAGCAGTTAGGTCACAATACAGACACAATCGCTGATTCAACTCAATTAAAGTCAATGCACTCTGAACAAATTCAAACCCGGCAGATTCGGGGATGATTTGAATCCTTTGCAATCTTTGGTATGGGAGCTTTGCCTGAAGAAAGCCACTGCAAAGCCCACTGGAATTAACACATTTTAGTGCAATATACAAGATCCTGAACCTGCTGAAACTGGAGAGGATGAAGAGCAAGATATGCACCCAGGTGAATAGGAATTTGGAGAGATTCCCAGTTACAGCAGAGTTTCAGAACTGTGTTCCACCCTCTCAATAAAAACAGAAAGATTGATTCCGCCTTCGCAGAGAGACCTGGTCCAAGTTTTAATGAAATGTCCAAATTTGAGGGAGGCACAATGGCACAGAATCATAGAATCCTACAGGGCAGAAAGAGGCCATTCGGCCCATCGAGTCTGCACCAACCACAATCCCACCCAGGCCCTGTCCAGCTATCCCTACATACTTACCCACTAACCCCTCTAACCTATGCAGCCCGGGACACTAAGGGGCAATTTAGAATGGCCAATCAACTTAGCCTGCACATCTTTGGACTGTGGGAGGAAACCGGAGCACCCGGAGGAAACCCACGCAGACACGGGGAGAATGTGCAAACTCCACACAGACAGCGACCCGAGCCGGGATTCGAACCCAGGTCCCTGGAGCTGTGAAGCAGCAGTGCTAATAACCACTGTGCTACCGTGCCGCACAGTGGTTAGCACTGCTGCTTCACAGCTCCAGGGACCGGGTTCAATTCCCAGCTTGGGTCACCGTGTGCGGAGCTTGCCATGTTCTCCCTGTGTCTGCGTAGGTTTCCTCCGGGTGCTCCGGTTTCCTCCCGTAGTCCAAAGACGTGCGGGTTAGGTTGATTGGCTATGCTAAATTGACCCCAGTGTCAGGGGGATTAGCAGGGTAAATATGTGGAATAGGGCCTGGGTGAGATTGTGGTCGGTACAGGCTCGATGGGCCAAATGGCCTCCTTCTGCACTGTAGGGATTCTATGATTCTATGATTCAAATTGTATGGGGAATTGAATGCAAAAGTCAGGAAATTAGGCTTCAGTTATACAGGGCACTGGTGACACAACATGTACTATGTAGAGTATTAGAATCATAGAATCCCTACAGTGCAGAAGAGGCCATTTGGCCCATTGAGTCTGCACCAAATCTCCAAGAGAGCACCCTATCCAAGCCCAATTCCCTGCCCTAACTCCATAATGCCATACATCAATCATGGCCAATCCACCTAATGCACATCTTTGGAGCATGGGAGGAAACCAGAGCACCCGGAGGAAACCCACACATACGCGCAGAGAACGTGCAAACTCCACACAGACAGTGACCCAAGGCCGGAATCGAACTCAGGTCCCTGGCACTGTGAGGCAGCAGTGCCACCGTGCCACCCTCAATCCTTATTTAAGGAAGGATGAAAATGCATTAGAAACAGTTCAGAGAAGGTTTACTAGACGAATATCAGGAATGAGCAGGGAAAGATTGGACAGGCTAGGGTTGTATATACTGGAGTTTAGACAATTAAGAGACAACATGATTGAAACATATAAGAGCCTGAGAGGTCTTGACAGGGTGGGTGTGGAAAGGATGTTTCCTCATGTTTCCTCATCTAAAACCAAAGGTCATTGTTTGAAAATAAGGTGTTATCCATTTAAAATAGTGAGGAGGAGAAATACTTCCTCTCAGACGGTTGAGTCTCTGGAATTCCCTTCCTTAAAAGGCAGTGGAAGCAGAGCCTTTCAATATTTTTAAGGCAGACATGGATAGATTCTTGATAGCAAAGGCTGTACGGCTGTTGGAGATTGGCAGGAATGTGGAGTTATGGTTACAATTAGATCAGCCATGATCATAATGAATGGTGGAGCAGGCTTGAGGGGCCAAATGGTCTCCTACTGCTCCTAATTTGTATGTTCACATGTAAGATTATCTCATTATCATATTGCTGCTTGAGGGAGCTTGCTGTGTATTAATTGGCTGCTGTGTGTCCCTACATTGCAATAGTGTCTAGACCTTCGTGTCATAGAATGCCCACAGTGCAGAAGGAGGCCATTCGGCCCATCAGGTCTGCACCAACTCTCCGACAGAATATCTTTACCCAGACCCTATCCCCGTAACCACATGTATTTATCCCTCTAATTCCCCGAACTTACACATCATGGTTAGTTTGATTGGCCATCTTAAATTGACCCAAGTGTCAGGGGGATTAGCAGGGTAAATATGTGGAGTTATGGGAATAGGGCCTGGGTGGGATTGTGGTCGGTGCAGACTCAATGGGCCAAATGGCCTCCTTCTGCACTGTAGGGATTCTATGATTCTATCTTGGGACACTAAGGGGCAATTTAGCATGGCCAATCCACCTAATCACATCTTTGGAGTGTGGGAGGAAACCAGAGCACCCGAAGGAAACCAATGCAGACACGAGGAGAATGTGCAAACTCCACACAATCACTCAAGGTTGGAATTGAATGCTGGTCCCTAGTGCTGTGAGGCAGCAGTGCTAACCACCGTGAATCATAGAATCATACAGTGCAGGAGGAGGCTATTCAGCCCATCGAGTCTGCACCGCCACAATCCCACCCAGGCCCTATCCCCGTAACCCCATGCATTTACCCTAGCTCGTCTCCCTGACACTAAGGGGCAATTTAGCACGGCCAATCAACCCAACCCGCACATCTTTGGACTGAGAGGGGAAGCCGGAGCACCCGGAGGAAACCCATGCAGACACGGGGAGAATGTACAGACTCCACACAGACAGTGACCCAAGTCAGGAATCAAACCCGGGTCCCGGGCGCTGTGAGGCAGCAATGCTAACCACCGGGCCTCCACTGTGCCACTGTGTTGCCCTGGAACACACTCTGGGACAGCCCGAGGTTGCTAAAGATGATTTTATTAATGGAAGTATTTATTTTCTTTTTCATTGATTCTGAAAGAGGTGCTTTGTCTTTCAAGCATTTTTTTTTAATTTTTCGTTTGGACTTTCAGCATTTGCAGTTTTTTATTAGAGCATCTTTCTCCCTGTTAAGATGATGGTTTAATCATGATACTGAACTATATGTAAATCAGTCTGGCCCCTTCCAAAGGGAATGGCACCTGTCACAGAAAGAGTCATTAATAATACATTCATTTCAAAGGCCGAATCCAACTCTACTGCACTGAGTGTCATTGAGTCTAACCTTGCAAGCAGCAAACGCTGATGGAGACACTGAAGATGGTATTAAATAGATAACATTCTTTCATTCAAAGATTCCAGGAGACCTGCAAGGTCAGACACAGAGGCTACAATCTCTCCCGCTTTTATAACGCAACAGCTTAACAGCTTAATTTGCAAATCAGACACACGGAATGGTAATATTAGTAAGCAATTGGCCAGTCTGTTTTGGTGAGCTTCAGATGTGCTCCGTGAGATTATGAAACAACTGCTCACATAATACTGAGATACAAGGTTAGTTCTCTCTCCAGTTTCTTGGAGGATGCATATTGAAATAATCTTTCTTTTCTTACACAGCATGTTACACAGGGCTGGGTAACTGTACAATTGGGTTCAGAAACTACGTCATAGTCTCCCAATTACTTGCTGCATTTCCTCTGTGGCTACACTTCAGAAAGTACTCCAATGGCTCTGAAGTACTTTGAGATGTCTAGTGGTCAGGAAAGGTGTGATATAAATGTCTTTCTTTCTTGAAATGAAATGAATAATTTCTTACATATGAATGCAAAGATAAAGTCGCCATTATCGCAGATGACCATAGGCTGTTCTCCCCTTTGAGGGGGAGGGGGAGAGCTGGCTGGTGGTGATTTTAACCTGAGTATCACCACACCTTAGGTGAGGGGCAAGGTTGAGAAGGCAGGACTTCATGAACCCTCAGCCGGTACGGGAATTGAACTGTTGACATCGCTGTGCATCATGAACCAGCTGTCTAGCCAACTGAGCTATCCAACCCACAAAAACATACAAATGTGTGTAGGGTACGGTAGCATAGTGGCTAAGTTACAGTCCTGGTAATTCTGAGACCTGGACTGTAACATTAACCATGAAATTACTGGGACCAGATAGTGACGGAATTCTGCCACACTTACCCAGTCACGTCTGTACATGAATCCAGACCCAACGCCATGTGCTTGACGCTTAACTGCCTTCTGAAGCAGTCGAGCAAACCATCCAATTGTACTCAAGAAGTTGGCTTCAAGACCATCTTGAGGAAAATAGGCAATAAATGCCTATCTTGCCAATGGCACCCACATCCCATGAATCAATAAGAGATTTTGGAAAGTTACATTTTATCTAACAACAACAATTAAATATTGGATCTAAACTATTGGACTGGCTTTTTCAAATTGATGAAGGGTCACCAATGTGAAACGGAGCTGTTTCTCCCTCCACGGAAATTGCCTGGCCTGTTGAGAGTTTCCAGCGTTTTCTGTTTCTATTTCACATTTCCAGTAGCTGCATTATTTTGCTTCTCTATCAGATCATCTATTTCACTAACAGCAGCAAGTACAGCCATAACATTTACACAGAAACATAGAAAATAGGGGTAGGCCATTCAGCCCATTGAGCCTCTTCCACCATTCAACATGATAGTGGCTGATCCTCTATCTCAACACCTCCCACCTGTGCTCTCCCCTTGACACCTTTAGAGTCTCAGAATCTATTTCCTTTTAAAATATACTCAGTCACTTGGGCTTCCACAGCCTTCTGCGGTAGAGAATTCCACAGGTTCACCACCCTCTGAGTGAAGAAATTTCGCCTCATCTCAGTCCTAAGTGGCCTACCCCGTATCCTGAGACTGCGACCCCTTGTTCTGGACACCCCCAGCCAGGGGAAACAACATCCCTGCATCCAGTCTGTCCAGCCCTGTCAGGATTTTATACGTTTCAATTAGATCCCCGCTCATTCTTCTAAATTCCAATTAATACAGACCCAGTTTACCCAATCTTTCCCTGTATGATAATCCTACCATTCCAGGAATCAATCTGGTGAACCTTCGCTGCACTTCTTATATTGCAGGTATATCCTTAGATAAGGAGACCAAAACTGCACACAATACTGCAATGTGGTCTCACTAAAGCCCTGTACAGCTGCATAAGACATCCTTCCTCCTCTACTCAAATCCTCTTGCAAAGGCGGCAAACATACCATTTGCCTTCCTAGCTGCTTATTGTACCTGTGTGTTTGCTTCCAGTGGCTGGTGTAATAGTACGTCAACATTTCCCAATCTATCACCATCTGAATAATACTCTGCCATTTTGTTTCCCAGTCTGAAGCCTATAACTTAAGATTTATCGACATTTTACCGCACTTGCCATGTATTTGCCCACTCACTCAACTTGTCTAAATCACTGAGAAGCCTCTTACCCTCCTCATCACTCACATCACCACCAAGCTTTGTGTCATCACCAAACTTTGAAATATTACATTTGGTTCCCTCCTCCAAATCTTTGATGCATATTAACATTTCGAGTCCAGATGACCCTTTTTGCTTTATTCATTCATGGGTCATGGGCGTTTCTGGCTGGCCAGCATTTATCGCCCATCCCTAGTTGCCCGAGGGCAGTTGAAAATCAACCACGTTGCTGTGGCTCTGGAGTCACATGTAGGCCAGACCAGGTAAGAATGGCAGATTTCCTTCTCTAAAAGGACATTAGTGAACCAGATGGGTTTTTCCCGACAATTGACAATGGTTTCGTGGTCATCAGTAGATTCTTAATTTCAGACATTTTATTACATTCAAATTCCACCATCTGCTGTGGCGGGATTCGAATCCCGGTTCCCAGAACACTAGCTGAGTTTCTGGATTAATAATCCAGTGATAATACCACTAGGACATCACCTCCCCTCGTAAATCATCATTAGGCCTGCATAGACAGAGAAATAGAGTTATAAATTCAATTTTTTCTAATTACGGTTCTAACTTCATCAGTATCTAATGCTTATGAGGGTGTGAGTGAGACCTCTGATTGAGACATTAAAAACATCCAGAGCACATGCGTGATAATAAATAACCTTTTTTATAGCCAAAGTGACCAAAAAGCCTGATGCTGAACTTGTGTGAGGTTGAGGAAATACAGCACTGTACAAACATCACAATTAAAAACTGGATGGGACTGCACAAATTCTGTCCGTACAGATGGATCAGGGAAATCAGCAAGTACAGAGGGGAATTACTAAAATGTACATTTAGATTAATGTACATTTGGAGAGGGTACAGAAAAGATTTACCAGGATGTTGCCTGGTGTGGAGGGATTTAGCTATGAGGAGAGTTTGGAGAAACTTGGTTTGTTCTCACTGGGACGATGAAGGTTGAGGGGTGACCTGATAGAAGTCTACAAGATTATGAGGGGCATGTACAGACTGGACAGTCAGAAGCTATTTCCCAGAGTGGAAGAGTCAATTATTAGGGGGCACAGGTTTAAAGGAAATGTACGAGGCAAGTTTTTTTTTTACACAGAGGGTGCCTGGAACTCGTTGCCAGGGGGAGGTAGTGGAAACGGATACGGTAATGACTTTTAAGGGGGGTCTTGAAAAATACAAGAAGAGGATGGGAATAGAGGAATATGGCCCCCAGAAGGGTAGGGGGTTTTACTTCAGACGGGCAGCATGGTCGGTGCAGGCTTGGAGGGCTGAAGGGCCTGTTCCTGTGCTGTAATTTTCTTTGTTCTAAAGCAGAGCAGCTTGCCAACACGGGAAAGGTGAAAAAAGTTTGGATATTTTATAAAGATTCTCTTACTGAGACAGTGTTAAAGTATTGATGTGAAAACTGGAGTGAAAACAGGGATATAGTTCAGCCTGTTCGGGATCTTAGGGCACACTAAGGCAGGAGGAGGAGGGGAGAGGAGTTCCATTGGAGACTGAGTTGAAGTTGAACAGAGTTTCTATGGAGGATCTGCCCATTCAACATTGTACCCCAAGATTACTTTGATTGGATTTATTATTGTCACATGTATTAGTACACAGTGCAAAGTATTGTTCCTTGTGTGCTATATAGACAAAGCATACCATACATAGATAAGGAAAGGAGAGAGTGCAGAATGTAGTGTTACAGTCATAGCTAGGGTGGAGAGAAAGATCAACTTAATGTGAGGTAGGTCCATTCAAAAGTCTGATGGCAGCAAGGAAGAAGCTGTTCTTGAGTCGGTTGGTATGTGACCTCAGACTTTGTATCTTTTTCCCTTGTCCTTTAGGGAAGGAAATCTGCTGTCCTTACTTCGTCTGGCCTACATGTGACTTCAGAACCACAGCAATGTGGTTGACTCTCAACTCAGAGTCATAGAGGTTTACAGCATGGACACAGGCCCTTCAGCCCAACTTGTCCATGCTGCCCTTTTTTTTTAAAACCCCTAAGCTAGTCCCACTTGCCCGCATTTGGCCCATATCCCTCTATACCCACCTTACCCATGTAACTGTCTAAACGCTTTTTAAAAGACAAAATTGTACCCAACTCTACTACTACCTCTGGCAGCTTGTTTCAGACACACACCACCCTGTGTGTGAAACAATTGCCCCTCTGGACACTTTTGTATCTCTCCCTTCTCACCTTAAACCCATGCCCTCTAGTTTTAGACTCCCCTACCTTTGGGAAAATATATTGACTATCTAGCTGATCTATGCCCATCGTTATTTTATAGACATCTAAGAACACCCCTCAGCCTCCTACACCCCAGAGAAAAAAGTCCCAGTCTTTCCAGCCTCTCCTTATAACTCAATCCATCAAGTCCCGGTAGCATCCTAGTAAATCTCTTCTGCACTCTCACTAGTTTAATAATATCCTTTCTATAATAGGGTGACCAGAACTGTACACAGCATTCCATGAGTGGCCTTAGCAATATCTTGTACAACTTAGCAAGACGTCCCAACTCCTGTATTCGATGTCCTGACCAATGAAACCAAGCATGCCGAATGCCTTCTTCACCATTCTGTCCACCTGTGACTCCACTTTCAAGGAGTTATGAACCTGTATCCCTAGGTCTCTTTGTTCTGTAACTCTCTCCAATGCCCTACCATTAACTGAGTAAGTCCTGCCCTGGTTCAATCTACCAAAATGCATCACCTCGCATTTATCTAAATTAAACTCCATCTGCCATTCGTCAGCCCACTGGCCCAATTGATCAAAATCCCATTGCAATCCGAGATAACCTTCTTCACTGTCCACCATGCCACCAATCTTGGTGACATCTGCAAACTTACTAACCATGCCTCCTATATGCTCATCCAACTCATTAATATAAATGGAAAATAACAGTGGATCAAGCACCAATCCCGGAGGCACACCGCTGGTCACAGGTCTCCAGTTTGAAAAACAACCCTCTACAACCACCCTCTGGCTTCTGTCATCAAGCCAATTTTGGATCCATTTAGCTACCTCACTCTGGATCCCGTGAGATTTAACCCTCTGAACAAGGGTAACTAGGAATGGACAATAAATGCTGGCCAGCCAGCACGAATTAATATTTTTAAAAATGAGATGCGAGTGAGGTACCCCACCACTCCAGGTGCACTCCAAGCATCACTTGAGTGTTGGTATTTTATCAAATGAAGAAATCACACGTCAGAGCTGTGTAGCTGCAGACAGCAAAAGCTACCAATGCCGTAATTTTACAAAGGGGATCCAATTAAACCTGAATGATTTACTGGGAATGAAAGACAGAAAAATAATTGGAGAGAGCTTTTAGATAACAAAGTGCCTCGTGTACAGCACAAGGTACAAAAGTTCCTTTGAAATCAAAGCCTGCAGGAGACAGTGATGGACACCCACAAGGAGGAACCAATTCTACTATCGCTTTTAAACAATCTGCTTTTGTGTGATTAACGTGTACCTTTGGCACATCCTTATGCATTCAAATACATAATAAAAAATACTCTACACTCAGAAAACTGCTCATTTAAAATCACAAGATCATAATTCATGACTCCTAATTACAGGAATAGAAGGTAACAAAGGCTCCATTATCGAGCTTGCCTATAACAAGGTTCTTTGCTGCCCCTGCATCACTATTTCTAGATCGTTCTTACAATACAAAGTCGACTCAGCTATTAATAGGATCTGGGTCTTTTTGTGTTCTATAGATTTGCTAGGTTGATTGGGCCATCTATATATCAGTTGTGTTCTCCTTTGAAGGGAGGAATTGTAATCCGAACAAGGCGCAGGAATAGGCCAATCAGCCCCTGCTTGAGCCCGCTCCACCATTTAATAAGATCAAGGCACGGTAGTTAACACTGCTGCCTCACAGCTCCAGGGACCCTGGTTCAATTCCTGGCTTGGGTGACTATCTGTGCAGAGTCCGCACATTCTCCTGTGTCTGCATGGGTTTCCTCCGGATGTTCTGGTTTCCTCCCACAGTCCGAAAAATGTGCTGGTTAGGTGCATTGGCCATACTAAATTCTCCGAACAGGCGTCGGAGTGTGGCGACTAGGTGATTGTCACAGTAACTTCATTGCAGTGTTAATGCAAGCCTACTTGTGACACTAATAATAAATAAACTTTAAACATATGAAATCTTAAAATAAAAGGATTACTTTCAGAACATCTGCTTTGCACTTCCACAGTGAGGTATTCTTAAACACTCCAGTGGCCTGTACTCACCCAACTAAAAATAACCTAAAGCATCAACACTTATCGCTCATCCCAGTTATGGCTTCCTCATTCCTGTCCCAACCATTGTCACCCAGCTATGTTAGCTCACATGAACATTTTACAATGAAAGAGTACATTTAACATGTGAAAATCAATGGTCCACTCCAATAGCCAGTCTCCAGCTGACAACTCTGTTCTGATCTGAGTTTGCTCATTTTCACAACTATTTTTTGCTGAAATCTGCCCTAGCACATTCTTAGAATAAGAACAAACGTAATAGTTGAAACAAAATGAAAATGCAATCATTGAAATCTGAATACTGAAGAAAACCATTTAGCCTGACCATTGTTTCACCTTTACTGTACTTACTTAATAGCTAGAGTGGTTTGGGGAGGGTTTAAACTAAAACGGCAGGGGGATCGGAACTTATGCAAGGAGTCAGAGGATGAGGAAGCAAGGATAAGAATCTCAAACCTCTAAACAGGTTTAGACAGGGTAGATTCAGGAAGAATGTTCCCAGTGGTGGGGAAGTCCAGAACTAGGTGTCATAGTTTGAGGATAAGGGGTAAATCTTTTAGGACTGAGGTGAGGAGAAATTTCTTCACCCAGAGGGCAGTGAATGTGTGGAATTCACTACCAGAGAAAGTAGTTGAGGTTAAAGTATTGAGATTTCAAGAAGAAATTAGATATAGCTCTTGGGGCTAAAGGGATCAAGGGATATGGGGGGTGGGGAAGGTGGGATCAGGATATTGATTTTGATGATCAGCTATGATCAAAATGAATGGCGGAGCAGGTTTGATGGGCCGAATGGCCTACTCCTGCCTCTAGTTTCTATGTAAGAAGATGGAAAGGGGAAAAAGTGACAGAGAAACAAAGGGCCAGAATCAAACAGGGCCACAGTGAAAAATAATGGGAATGGGACATGGAATCTTAAAGTTAAAGTTTATTTATTAGTCACAAGGCTGGCATTAACACTGCAATGAAGTTGTGAAATTTCCCTAGTTATATTCTAGCGTCTGTTCGGGGTCAATGCACCTCACCAGCACATCTTTCAGACTGTGAACAAGGAACAAAACAGCACAGGAACAGGCCCTTCGGCCCTCCAAGCCTGCGCCGATCATGTATTCCTAACTAGACCATCCGTTTGTATCCCTCTATTCCCAAGAGAAGAATGGGAGGAAACCGGAGCACCCGGAGGAAACGCACGCAGACATGGGGAGAACGTGCAAACTCCACACAGTGACCCAAGCCGGGAATCGAATCCGGGTCCCTGGCACTGTGAGGCAGCAGTGCTAACCACCGCACCACCATGCCTTCCGTTAATGTTAAAAAGACAAGCCTTAAGGCTTTGTGCCTTAATGCGTGGAGCAGTTGCAATACAGTGGATGAATTAATCATACAAATAGATGTAAGCGGGTCAAATATAGTCAAGATTATAGAGACATGGCTGCAGGGTGACCAGGGATGGGAACTGAACATCCTTGGGTATTTCGGAAGGGCAGGCAAAAAGGAAAAGGAGATGGATTTGCACTGCTGGTTAAAGAGGAAATTAATGCAATATTGAGGAATGATATCAGCCACGACAATATGGAATCTGTATGTGAGAAACACCAAGGGGCAAAACCATTAGTCGGGTTTGTATACAGACCCCCAAACTGCAGCGGTGAGGTTAGGAATTACATGAAAAGGAAATCAGAGATGCATGCGAAAAAGGTGACTTTAATCTACATATAGATTGGGCAAATCAAATTAGTAACAATACTGTAGGAGGACCACCAATGCATTGAGGAACCAACTAGAGAATAGGCTATGCTTGACTGGGTATTGTGTAAAGAAAAAGGAATAATTGGGAACCTAGTCAAGCGAGGCCCCTGGGGGATGAGCGACCAATAATGTGATAGTATTCTTCCTCAAGATGGAGTGTGACATAGCTGATTCTGAGACTCGGGTCCGGAATGTAAATAAACGAAACTACAATGATACGAGACGTGAGTTGGCTATGGAAGATTATGAAACATTACTTGAAGGGATGACGGTGAATGGGCAATGGGAAACATTCAAAGAGTACTTGGGTGAACTGCAACAATTGTTCATTCCTGTCTGGCACAAAAATAAACCGGGAAAAGTGGCCAAACCATAACTTACAAGGGAAATTAGAGAATATTAGATCCAAGGAAGAGTCATACAAATTGGCCAGAAAAAAATAGCAGATCTGAGGAGTTGCTGCAGTTTATGATTCAGCAAAGGAGGACAAAGGGACTGATTAGATGGGAAAAATACAGTACAAGAGTAAGCTTGCAGGGAACATAACAATTGACTATAAAAGCTTTTATAGTATGTGAAGAGATAAAGATTGAAAACAAATGAGAGTTCCTTGCAATCAGAAACAAAGGAATTTGTAATGGGGAACAAATGATTGACCAACTAAATACATACTTTGGTTCTGTCTTCACAAAGGAGGACACAGTAGCATGAGAGGGAGGAATTGAAGGAAATCAATAATAGGGAAATGTTGGGGAAAATGATGGGATTGAAGGCTGATAAATCCCCATGGGTTGATAATCTACATCCTAGAGTACTAAAGAAAGTGGCCCTAGAAATAGTGGATTCTAGACTCTGGAATAGTTTTTACGGATTGGACGGTAGCTAACATAACCCCACTGTGTAAAAGGGGAGTTCGAGAGAAGACAGGGAATTATAGACCAGACACACTGAAGCTGGTAGTGCAGAAAATGCTAGAATCCATTATAAAAGATTTAATAGCAGAAGACAGCATTCAGTGAAGAGCACATGATACCCAAACATGGCTGGATTGCAGTTCTCGCACTTGATTTATAAAATTGTAAATAAACATGATAAATCAACTTCGACAAAGTGAGATTGGCTGAATGACAGATTCAGTGGACATCCTATGTATTCTTCAGTAATCAACTTACCACGATCAGGATTGACTGTTCTATCATAGATATGGAGGTTAATTGGGCAAACCAGAGACAGGTTTCAGTATGGAATTCATCACCAAACCAAGAAAATGTAGCTAAAATGCACTAGAGTGTAATCATGTCCTATTCTGTTCTTAATCAATATCAACCACAAAACATCCAAAATAAGTCTTTGCAGAAAGACATTAGTCCTATGATTCAAACTGGCCCATCCATAGAATGTTTACTACTGTATTAAAAAAATGTAGAACTCCATAAACTACAAGATTTTTACAAGATGGTCTCATTACTGAAGCCTCTTTTTCACAGGAAGAATTTGAAAATAATTAACTCTACCTACAAATTGTGAAAATCGTGAAGAACTTTGGGACATACTGATGGTGTGAAGGCTGCCGCACAGATACAAGTCTTTCTTTACCATCTAACCCCAAATAAAATGAGGCGATAAATCATGGCACTGGTAACAGTTCCTTTATAAAAAGCAATCGTCAAATGGAATGGACTTCCACAGGGGAGGTCAAAATACTGGAATCACTTAAGGAATAATCAAATGCTGAGTTAGGCCAACTCTCAAGATATTTCAAGGTGGGCAATGTAGTTTGTCACATTGTTAACTTAGCACCCGAGTTTAAATAATGGACAATTAATGCCCTATGACGCACTCCAGAGTTCAATGATTTGAGTAACGTAGCGTTCATTTACGTACAAATACAAAGTCTTTGAATATCAAGTCAGGTCGGTGATGAACATATTCACAACACAAGTTCAATTGGGCGGCACGGTAGCACAGTGGTTAGCACTGCTGCTTCAGAGCTCCAGGGACCTGGGTTCGATTCCCGGCTTGGGTCACTGTCTGTGCGGAGTTTGCACATTCTCCTCGTGTCTGCGTGGGTTTCCTCCGGGGGCTCCGGTTTCCTCCCACAGTCCAAAGGTGTGCGGGTTAGGTTGATTGGCCATGCTAAAATTGCCCTTAGTGTCCTGGGATGCATAGGTTAGAGGGATTAGTGGATAAATATGTAGGGATATGGGGGTAGGGCCTGGGTGGGATTGTGGTTGGTGCAGACTCGATGGGTCGAATGGCCTCTTTCTGCGCTGTAGGGTTTCTAAGATTCTTAAAGAAAAAAGAAGTTTGTATTGGAAATCAGGTTGCAGTTTTGTCTCCAGAGCTCTCGCACACGTTTCACATGAATTTGTCAGTGCGACGGGGAGAGAAGGATGAAGAGCACAGAGAGAGCAGGTTAAAAATAGAAAATAAAATGGGGGGAGTATAAATAGTTTGACTGCCAGTCATGAGATAGAAGGGCAGGGAGAGGGCACCCAAGTATCACCCACATCGCATTGAGAGCCAGAAAAATTGCTGTTCACCTGTTGAAATGAAGTATGAACAGTGACAGTAAAAGGAAAACTGAAGGTAATGGCAGTGACAATCATATTGACACCAGCGAGCAATAATTAGTGACAGGTCGAGAGCATTACAAATATAGCAACCATGACTAATCGAGACAACAGACCAGCAAAGGTAACGGTAACTACCTCAATTTAAATAAGGCTGAAATCACTGAACACAGCAGGCATCAGATCAGTCGCCGACAATTAGAAATTAAACATAAGCCACAGCAAAATAAAAATCAATATTTTTTTAACATGTACAAGAGTCAAAATGTGTGTTTTTTGCCATAAAACATTTCTTACACAAAATACTGTAGAAAATCCTACTGGACAATGTCCATCTTATCAACAACATTTTGTAATTAATGGTGTACCTTGGGGGTTTAACTTCTGATTTTAGTAAATGAACAATTAGTGTTTGTTTAATCTTCTCAAAAATTTAATTAATTAAATAGAGCTTTGTACACGGCACGGTGGCTAGCACTGCTGCCTCACAGCGCCAGGGACCCGGGTTCAATTCCGACCTCTGGTCACTGTGTGGAGTCTGCACATTCTCCCCGTGTCTGCGTGGATTTCCTCCGGATGCTCCGGTTTCCTCCCATAGTCCAAAGATGTGCGGGTTAGGTTGACTGGCCGTGCTAAATTGCCCATTAGTGTCAGGGGATTAGCGGGGTAAATATGTGGGGTTACAGGGATAGGGTCTGGGTGGGATTGTGGTCAGTGCAGACATGATGGGCCGACTGGCCGCCTGTCGGGATTCTACGATTAGGATGCTGAGAAATCGCATCAGCGATGAACAGGTAGAGTGCGGAGTTATATGGAGAAAATGAACAAATAGCTCTCATTGTGACAACATCCCTGCAGGCCACTAAGAAAAATGAAGAATTATTTTTAGAATATTGCACTGAGACAGTCTTGCTGAATTACACTCACATATGTACCGTTGTTATTGTAAGCTGGATGCAGTTCCTGTGTACTAAATTGGTTTCATAGCATACTGCACCACAATCATTAGCCTGTGCACTTAAATCACAATGTATGATATCAAAGTAGATGAGCGTGGAATTTTGATGCTAAAGAATAGAAAAAGAACATAGAACAGTACAGCACAGTACAGGCCCTTCGGCCCACGGTGTTGTGCCGAACCTTTTCCAAAATCAAGGTCAAGCTATCCCACTCCCTATCATCCTGGTGTGCTCCATGTACCTATCCAATAACCGCTTGAAAGTTCCTAAAGTGTCCGACTCCACTATCACAGCAGGCCGTCTATTCCACACCCAACCACTCTGAGTAAAGAACCTACCTCGTACATCCCTCCTATATCTTCCACCACGAACCTTATAGTTATGCTCCCTATTAACAGCTACATCCACCCGAGGAAATAGTCTCTGAACGTCCACACTATCAATCCCCCTCATCATCTTATAAACCTCTATTAAGTCACCTCTCAACCTCCCCCGCTCTAAAGAGAAAAGTCCTAGCTCCCTCAACCTTTCCTCATAAGACTTACCCTCCAAACCAGGCAGCATCCTGGTAAATCTCCTCTGCACTCTTTCCAGTGCTTCCACATCCTTCTTATAGTGAGGTGACCAGAACTGCACACAATATTCCAAATGTGATCTCACCAAGGTCCTGTACAGTTGCAGCATAACCCCACGGCTCTTAAACTCAAACCCCCTGTTAATAAACGCTAACACACTATAGGCCTTCTTCACGGCTCCATCCACTTGAGTGGCAACCTTCAGAGATCTGTGGATATGAACCCCAAGATCTCTCTGTTCCTCCACATTCCTCAGAACCCTACCTTTGACCCCGTAATCCACATTCAAATTTGTCCTACCAAGTTGAATCACCTCGCATTTATCAGGGTTAAACTCCATCTGCCATTTTTCGGCCCAGCTCTGCATCCTATCAATGTCTCTTTGCAGCCTACAACAGCCCTCCACCTCATCCACTACTCCACCAATCTTGAGTGGTTGGACATTAGCTCATGCACGCACTAATAGCGATATCAACCTCAGTCAAGCTGTCAGATGTCAGCACGGCATCACCTTATAAGCGTGGAAGAGGGCAAGTTAATCAAACCTGCTCCTATGTTAGGTCAGCTTTAAGAGGGGATTTTGCAATTCGCCTGCAGGTTGGACAGCAGTCAGGTCGGTACCATGGACATAAAAATATTTACAATGAAAATAAGGTGCAAAATTGAGGCTGGAAATCCGAGATAAGAAACTGAAAAATAAATAACTTCTCGCATGGCTGTCATTCAGTTTAAGGCTCCTGTTCTGCACTGTGACAGTCGTGCATTCAGAGGCTCCTCCTGTTCCCTTTTCACTGTCCCAGCCGCATGCCCAAGAGCAGCAAGCTGCTGGCTTTGGAATGCAAACCTTTTGGATTATATTAAAGTGCACTGTGCAATTGCACAGTGAAGAAGGAGCGTTCTCCAAGGCGGCCTTCACGACACACGACAGCGCAGAGTCACTGAGCAGAAACTGATAGCCAAGTTCCGCACACATGAGGACGGTCTAAACCGGGATGTTGGATTTATGTCACATTATCAGTAACCCCCACAGCTTGCCTCCTGGACTTGCACAATTTCACAAGCTGTACTGTCTGGAGACAATACACATCTCTTTAACCTGTGTTGAATGCTCCCTCCACCCACATTGTCTGTACATTTAAGACCTGGCTGGCTGTAGAGATTTGCATTCTAATCAGTATTCTGTAATTTGATTTCTGTGTCTGTGCCCTGTTTGAGAACAGAGACCACTCCATCTGACGAAGGAGAATTGCTCCGAAAGCTTATGGTATTTGCTACCAAATAAACCTGTTGGACTTTAACCTGGTGTTGTGAGACTTCTAACAATTGCACAGCCAGGAGTTAAAATTGTAGGAGGTACCTCTGAATCTAGATTCAAGAAAGTGATTGAAAATACATTTGTGTCATGACATGATGTTGCCGGAACACGGTGCAGGTGGAAGCTGCAGTTCCCAAAAGGTGGTTAAAAATCTAAGTTCACTATAAAAATTTCATCTCCATCCTCTCATCATGGTAAAAATAACAACTTTCTGCTTTACTGAAATGTTGAGAGAAAGGCTGACACGATGAGACTTATTCCCACAAGAGAAGACTGAGGAGGCATAAACCAGTTCTTTGAAACATTGATTGTAATATAAACAGGTTATTTAATTTAAAACTGTGATCACAGGACTTGAGGACATTCAAGTCTGCAGAGAAGCAGATCGAGGACAAAACCCCACCAAAAGTGATCGGCAGGACAGAAGCTGCTGTAAGCACTGAGACCCAGGCCGGGATTTTGCGACCTCGCTCGGGCGAGGCTCATAAAATCCCGCCCGAGCCCAAAGAATTCCACTCTGCCAGCCTTGCCCGTCCCGTGGTAAAATTCTGGCTCAAGTATCTCCCTAATTCACACAGGAGGCTGTCACTGAACTATTCTAAGGCAAGCCTTTAAAAATCGCCTAAACAACAGCACTGGTAATTGTGGGGTGCGCCTCACCAAAGGCACACAGTTGGGGGAAACCAGAATGGAAGAAAGTAGTGGATCACAGGAACAGGAGAAGGCCGTATAGCCCCTTTGAGACTGTCCTGCATTCAATTAATTCATGGTTGATATGTAACCCAAATCGACAAACCTGCCTTTGCTCCATCTCCCTTTCTAACCCTGGGTTTACAAAAATCCATCAATTTCGGATTTAAAATTAACACGTGATCCCCATTTGCGGAAAGTGCTTCAATCTTCAACCATCCTCTGTGGAGAAGTTTTTCCTAATTTCACTTTTGAAAGGACTGGCTCTAGTTTTTAAGACTCTGCACCCTTGTCCTCGGTTCTCCAGCTAGCAGCAATGCTTTATTTCTACGGAACTATCCGTTTGCCTTAATATTTTCAAAACTTCAATCAAATCACCCTTTAACTGTCTGAATCCAGTGAATACACCCCTGGTCTCTGTAATCTCTCCTCGCAATTTAAGCCTGGCGAGTCCAGGCCTCATTCTGGTCAATCTACACTGGGCTCCCTCCAAAACCAATACACACTTCCTAAGGTGCTTGCTGTACCCAGAATTGTGCATAGTACTCTAGCTGTGGTCTAACGAGGGTTCCATACCCCTAAAGAATGGCTTCCAGCCCCTTGTAATCTAGTCCTCTAGCAAGAAAGGCCAGCATTCCCATTAGGCTGTTTATTTTCTGCACTCATTCATGATATTTTAGTGATTTATATATCTGGACTTCCATTGTTTCTAGTATTTCCACATTTAGAAAGTACTCTGCTCTATCCTTTTTAGGTCCAAAGTGCAGGATCTCACATTTACACATACTGAAATCCATCTAACCATTCACTAAATCTATCAATGTATCTTTGCAATTTAATGCTACCATCCACACTGCTTACAATGCCACCTCTGTGTCATCAGCAAATTTGGATAGGAGGTTTTCTATCCCATTATCTAAGTCACTAATAAAAATGGTGACTCGCAACACAGATTCTTGCCGAACACTGCAAGTCACATAGAAAGCTATTCACCCTCAACAAAAAAAAACAGGGAATATGTGGTCAAACACAAGATTCAAACAGATATTCATCATCAAATACTCAATGCAGTGCTATTGCTCTATCTCTGTTGACCAAGGGAACACTGGGTCAGACTTGAACAATCTACATTATTGTAATCGGAGAATCCCTACAGTGCAGACCATTCGGCCCATCAAGCCTGCATCAACAACAATCCCACCTAGGTCCTATCCCCCTAACCCCACATATTTACCCTGCTAGTCCCCCTGACATTAAGGGTCAATTTACCATGGCCAATCAACCTACCCCACACACCTTTGGACTGTGGGAGGAAACCGGACCTCCCGGAGGAAACAAACAGACATGGGGAGAATATGCAAACTCCACACAGACAGTCACCCAAGGTCGGAATCAAACTCGGGTCCCAGGCACTGTGAAGCAGCAGTGCTAACCACTGTGCCACCCTGTACTTGGAAGGGAAGGAGGAAAATTACTTTATTTCCCTCATCAGATTACTGTATCCCCTGTTCCATTTTGTTTATATTCTTACACCAATCTAAAAAGATATGTGAAAGCAACACCAATAAGTTTAAAGGCTACTGGATATGGTCCCTTTTTTAATTAGTGCAGCAAGGTAGATTATAGTCTTCCATTGCTACTCACAGTACAGAGAGCCAGTACAAACATGCTTTTACAAAGATCTCTTACCAAGCACCCCAAAACCAAAATTAATTTTCTCCAACGTCCAGCTCCTCACCAATTTGAACCAGTCTTTTTTTTTTAAAGTAAAAATGATAAAGATATTTAAAGCAACAATTATCCTTTAAATAAACTAGACACAAAATCTGATCTACCAAAGTCACAACATTGAAATTACATCAGTTTCAAGGAATGTCCAGCTGGTAACCAAATATTAAGAGATAGAAAGTGATCTATGCCGAGGTAAACTGGAACCAGAACCAAACAAGCAGATTAAAGCCCCAAATAGGCACTGGATGGATGGCATAACCTGCTATTATTCGATTTTCAATGTGCTCAATGTTATTAGATTAAGCAATATTGGGACACAGCGATGGAAGGAATTAGTTTGCTAAACATCCAATTGCCTAATTCAATTATATTGATGACACATTAGTGCGGTCAAATTGGACAAAATCGAAAATTACATTTTAGAAAATTTACAGGCTAGAAATATTTATTACTCTTGGTAATATTTCCGTAGCTAAATATTGCACAAAGCAAATCCTATCAGGTGTATATATGTATCATATATATTAGATAAATATTTCCCCACACGTTGGGTACAGGAGTGGGTTATAATACAGAAGTCACAAAGCTGCAGGTAATATTCGACTGAAATCACATCAGTAACCTAAGGAAGAATAAATTTACTCTGCAGCGTGAAAACTGCTCTCCATATCGGACCTATTAAACCTCAGGGTTTATACTGACATTAAAAAGCAAGAAAGCCTCGCCTGCACTTTGTGCCAGATACAGCGTATGCTTTGAGATATTACTGAGCAAGTTGCTATTCTACAGCTTACTAACATCAAACTTCACATAACATTTCAGTCCAAGGGTACAAAAATGTATAATACAGTATAAAGTTATTCACTGTACATTCTTTATTTTTTATAGCCCTTGTTTACTCCTTAAGGATCCCGCAGTGGAATATTTAAAAAAAGAAATGCAAGGAAAACAAATAGTGAGCCTGTTACTGGGACATTGCTGCTGTTTTGATGCCCATTAAGTCATTTTACACTATTACTGTAAAGAATATATAAAATAGGCATCTTAACACATTTGGAAGGCTACCTGCTAATTGGATTTATATCACAGTATTAGGAACAATTAAAGTTTTCCTAATACCCTTATCTTGTCTTTCATTCACTTCACGGCCATAATGATGTCTGCTCTCCAATGGTTGCCAAAGAATTTAGAAATTGACAGTAATATATAAACTCTAAATGCAGTAGTTTCAGTTGCTGCCAATGCACTGGAGGTGTGGGTCACTAAGCTGCATTGAAGATTGTGCTTCCATGTTCAGCTCTAATTGGTGGGGCCAATGCAAAAGGCACATGATTCTATGCCTACACTATGTTACGCACAGAGGTGGAAACTGCCACCTGATGGAAAACTGGAAACAAAGTCGCTTCATTCCCCAGCAGTTAATCATCACTCATGAGCAACGCAAAAGAACACACTAATCAGAACTAAATAGAACTGTAAAAAAGGAGGTGGAGTGGAAGAGCACAGGAACTCCAACATCTGAGAAACATTCATGGCACAGTAAGCTGTTTTTGTAAATTAAACGTTTCTTGGTCCACACTTGTGCCTTGCGGTAACAGCGGTGTCTAAGGCATCAGGTTAAGTATTGTAGTGCGTGTCCATGTTTTGGCCAGTAAACAAGATTGCAGCAACAAACTCATCGCTTTGATTCAATAAATCGATTCCAGTAGTACTGGAAAGCTGGTGAGTTACAGGCACCGATGGCTATCAGCAGCAGCAAATACAGCATCATCATGACTATAAAACTGTGCTGGGAGATCCAGGAGGGCTGCTTTGCGGGTCTGTAACGTTCAAAAAGAAAATAATCATCATGCAACTTACTAAAGACAGTTATACATCATAAAGAAAGTGTATCTAACTTTGTCCTTGGTAGAAATTTCAGGACCAAACATTTGACAATTAGCAATTGCAGAAATGTGAAACATGCTGAAATAAGCTGTCGACACAGAATCAATGTGTTTAAAATTGCAATAGGCAATTACTCAGAAATTAAAGCTTGAATAGATTTATAGAAAAAGCAGGATTTGGGATTTTTTTTTTACATTGTCTAACCAAACGATAGAGCAAGCTTTCAATCTTCAGGTGCCCAAAGGTCATTTCCTTCACAAACACTGGGTTGATTCATGACAGGGGGATGGAGTTTTTGTTGGGAAACTCATATGTACGTTGTCTTGATATCAGAGTGACTGTGGTAGAGTACGCCAGTATTAGATACAATACGGTGCACACTGTACTTCATTGGGTCACCCCAAGGTCAGATAGCACATGTAAATCTAAGTTGTAACCAGGCTGCCAGCCTGCAATTGTGTCCATGTGCTGTTCTTAATATAATTTACAACAATGATATTGGTTCATCCTGCAACATAAAAACACGTATGTCACCTGTTTCTGAGAGTGGGAATGGCCATGCACATTTGTGCAGGTCTGACTCTGGCGATGAGGTAGGTGGAGCATCAGTTGTGGGGACTGGGGGAGAAGGATTTATCTTCTCCCCGAAGCATCTTTGCCTTTCTTCAGCCACCAAGTTTCTCCGAGGACTGGGAAACCAGGTTTAATCAGATGGTGCCATTCCTCAATATTTAAATTGACCAACCCGCACCTAGAGAATCCCTACAGTGCAGGAGGCCGCCATTCGGCCCATCGAGTCTGCACCGACCACACAATCCCACCCAGGTCCTATCCCCGTTTACCCTGCCAATCCCCCTAACGCTAGGGTCAATTTAGCATGGTCAATCAACCTAACCCGCACATCTTTGGACTGTGGGAGGAAACCGGAGCACCGGAGGAAACACACGCGGACGCGGGGAGAATGTGCAAACTCTACACAGACAGGTGACCCAAGGCCGGAATTGAACCCGGGTCCCTGGCGCTGTGAGGCAGCAGTGCTAACCACTGTGCCACCGTGCCGCCCTGCAAGCAGATTGACTGCCCACATCTTGTCCTGACTCTGCTAACTCTTGAATTTATCTTGAGATTTTTAAAGCTATAACATCCCATCCTACTCCAACCCAGCCATTTTAAAGTGCCAAGATTCAACCCACTCTTCCCATTATAGATTGATTAGCATAACGCGGTTAGTCTGAATTATATTCTACATTATCTGCTGTGCCATTATACAGTACCCCCTCCTGTTGTCCAATGTTCATTATCCTTCCGCCTCCACATTCCCACTCCCTAGATTTCCTCACAGGAAGCTCTGCAGCTTTGATCCAGCACAGCTCTGCTGTTTATACAGTTTGTAAAACAGATAACACAGTTTCCTGACCTTCCAAAATCCAGCTAGCAATGCACTTGTAAAACAGGCGCTGCCACAGTATATAAATAATAAATAAATAAAATGATAAATGGCTGACTGAACTGCGCAGAGTCAGCAAATTCTCCTATTTAGGCAAGACAAAATTAACAAACGCTTCCAACAAAATGGAATACATTTGATCGACTGAAATGAGCATCTACACAATGTGGTATATTTCCCTCCACTTCATCCTGCTCGTGTCAGTATGAAGTGCAAACATTTGAGAAAACATAACCACAATACACTTGCTCATGAATGCTTAAATGAACAGATACTAAATCCTTTTTCAAAGCTCTTGTAAGTGTTTAAATTTTTAACTTGGCGTTGGTCAAGATCAACCAAGACATCTCCACAAAGTCTGCCTGACAGGAGTGAAGCCTTAAAGAGCCTATCCCCAAACCCCAGATTAGCTGTCGCCCACTTCCGTTCAATTGGACCTGTATATTTAAAAAAAAGAAAACCAAATCGAATTCAGTACACTTGGGGTGAAATTAAAAACAAGCTAGCTCTAGAATGAGCCCAATGATGCAGTCACAGGTCTATAGAAACACTCGGCAAAATTTAACAGAAGTTGAATTTACCTTCTTCGGTAGAGTTTCTCGGAATAAATTAGCAGATATTTAACTCTCAGCAGCTGGTTGTTTGTGACCACAAAGTATTTTTGTGGAACATCGCCACCTTCACTGTTTCTCACCCTTGCTCTTTGTCGATCTATGCCGCCAGCATCTGAAATCAAGCAGGAAACGTTTACTTACGAGCACAGAAGTCAAAAAAGTCAATTTATTTAATAAACACGAAGAAAAACAATAGGTTTGGAAAGTGTAAATGTCATGTATCACGAAGCCCTGGAGCTTCTAGTTATTCTGTGTCACTAAGCCTGGGGCCAATATTATTTCTATAGATGCAGCTGTGATAATGGATCAGGTTTAAGATTACAATATAGTTAGGAAATCCCTTTCAGAAGGCAATCAATACAGTCCTTCAAACCATGGCTGATCTGCACCTCAACTCCACTTGCCCATCTTTGTTCTATACTCTTACCGAAGAAATGTCTATGGCCTGAACCTTCTGATGTGGGAACTTGCGTGGGTAGAACAAGATGCACTGCAGGAACTCACCCAGGCTCCTTAGACAGCACCATCCAAGCACATGGTAGCTGCTATCTAAAAAGACAAGGGCAGCAGATGCATGGGAATTCCACCATCTGCAAGTTCTCCTCCAAGCCACGCATCATGCTGACTTGAAAATATATCGCTGTTCTTTCACTGTCGCTGGGTCAAAATCCACCCCCCCCGCCCCGCAAACAGCACTGTGGTTGTACCTACACCACATGGACTGCAGCGATTTAAGGCGGTGGTTAACTGCCACTTTCTCAAAGGCAATTAGAGATGGGCAATAAATGCTGGCCTCGTTGGCAATACCCACATCCCATGAATGAAGAACAGAAGTTTAAGCTTTGGATTGCCAGCTATTGGTCAGTCTGGATCGCTGCACAATTCCCTATGACAGTGGGAGCAGATAGTCAGAATCACAGAGACTTGGGCTGTTCACCCTATGCTTGGAGCTTTTTATGAGTTAATGTAAAAGCTGCTCAGGAGGGCAGCTCAAAGTAAATCAGGAGTATCAAAACCTCAAACGCCACGGCAATCGCAACATTGTCCACCCCAACCCCTCTTCCAGACATTGGTCACCCCACTCCCCCGCCTTCCATTTCACTTGCTGGAAGCCCAGGGTCCTGTCTGGCTAATGTCGGAAAAGTCAGCATTGACGGGAGTAGTGGATGCACGGGGATGAGCACTGTCAGGGAAGCTGGTGGTGGGTTGGGGACGGGGGTAAGGGCGAGTCGGGAGGGAGGGAGCGAACACTGTCAGGAGTTGAGAGAGGGAGTACACTGCTTGGGGCAAGGAAGGCAGTTGAGCATCGCCAGAGGCTGAGGGAACATTGCTGATGGAGTAAGGGATGAAGATGAAGAGGGAGAAGTTCTGCTGCTTTGCGGTTGACTGCTGCATTTAACAACAGCTCAAATCAATGAACTGAAGTCAGGCCTTAAGGGGCATTTCAGGGAGACTGTCTTTGCTGGAATGATACAATTCTGCTCATCACCAGATCCCTGCTGGAGCCAAGACCAGGAGATGCAGAGCTCCAGCACCAAGTGGTCAGTTTAAAATCACAGTCTAAGACGGGCACGCCAACTGCGCAGCTCACCAAAGATCTGGGCCTATGAATCTCAGTTTTGAAATTTTCACTTGACCTGACAGCCTTCTTTTGCGGGGAGGGGTGGGGCCTCCCCAACCAGAGGAAATAGTTCCAAGTTCCTATAAAAGATTTCAATCATATTAAACATCTTAATTAGTTTACCGCTTAATCTTCTGTGCTCAATTTCTAATGGATGGATGAAAGCAAGCATATATACAAAAACAGGAATTTCCTTTACAGGTACAACAGTCATGCTTCTACTTATTTACAACTTTTTTATCCCAAAATTCAAAGTAAGTGATACCTTTTCCTTTGACCTGGCATTTAACATCAGGATGGTCAATGATCTCACAAACTGCAACACAGCTAAGGACAGGTCCCAGAATACTTTGGTGCCAGCCATTACCATGGGGACTGTACAGAAGAGCCAAGCTCAGGTCACTGGTAAGGTAGGTTCCTTCCCCAAAGAGAGATGTCTACAAAGAAAGAGCAATCTTTGAACGTACACAAACCTTCAGAACAACTGAACGAAGCTACACTGGCACTCTTCGGTCTTTTGAATTTTTTTTTGAAGAGGTAATCTTAAGAGGATATAGACACATGGATTCTATTTGCGCATATAGAGCACAATATAAACTGGAGGGTCAAATAACCTGTTTGTGTTACCATTCCTTCGTAAGTTTATTAATCAATATACTCCGTATCTATTTGTTACCAACTTGAAGGCCTAGAGTAAACACACACATCAAAGGTTGGATTGTACCAGATGGAAAGGATGTCAGAGAGATTTTGCAGTGTGGGAGCAAAGGGGAGAGAAAATGGGGCTGACATCAAGTCAGGCAGGGACCTACCCCAGGGAGTAAAGCAGGGGGCTGAGACACGTAACATTTATTGGGGGAGCGGAGGAAGAGAATGTTTCCAGATGGGAGCACTCATGGACTGCGTTGCATGGTCTAGGAGTACTCCAGGATTGGGGCAAAGGAGAATGAAAGTGGCTTCGGGGAGCACTCGAGCAGTGCTGTCAATCCACAGCAATGCTGAAGCAGCTGTTCAAACCCATCAAAATTATAAAGCGAGATTTAATGTTCAAAATCAATGATGTTTTAAGAGCTTGTTATGCTGGAATGATCCTTTAAATAAAGAAAAAAAATGCAACCATGAGATAACTATGGAATTCCTGACCTTATTGAGATGACACTGCAAACCACAATGAATTATAGAATAGAAATTCTCAAGCCGGCTCCCATGAAATGCATAGATGAGATCTCGGTCTCCTTTGGTTTCCTCGAACTTGGCGTTCATCTGATCACAATAAACAACCTCAAACAGGAAGTCCGGGGTAGCAGCAGAGGGAGTTGTGAACCCAATGTGTTCCTGGATTTCTTCATACTAGAACACAAACAAGATCTCCTGTAAAAATTACAACTGCAAAAAGAAAATCCGATTACTGATGTCTTTTATTTTTGGCGGTGATGGGGTAGGGAAGTGGGGTGAGAAAAGTTACATTTTATTCACTCTTTCAAATTCTCTCCATAGAATCAATGACCATAAATTGGTAGGTTTCTCATCAATGCCAATCTGTCTGCAACAACTACTGGTACGGTGTAAGCAAATAAGCCTGCTGAGCAACTAGTCCACTGACTTTCACATGAACTTTGCAAGGTATCTGCTACTCCGCTCTCTGTGCCTCACTGATAGAATGTAAAACATGCAAACTTACCTCAGGGGAAATCACCTTCAATCACTAAATGTACTGCCTTGGAGTAGAGAGGATGGAGCTTACAAATAAAGCTTCAAATGCTAAGATTTAATCTCCCTTCCCCCCACCATGAAAAGATGCGTTTCCTCCCACAATAGCAATACACTCCCCCTCCTCAAAAAACACATGCGGATCATGTTATGGTCAAAACGGATAATGTACAAACTCTACCTTGAATTCTGGTAGAACGTCTTTTCCTGGAAGCATACATGACCCAGACATCAATGTCGTAAACCCCGATGATGCTGTCAAATCCCTACGCCCCAACAAGGATAAAAATACACCATACTCAAACAAGACCGTTTGCTAACAAGGATGTTCTCCTACCTGACTGGCCACCAAAATGTACATAGCAAATAGCCCAAAGTTTCTTGTCTTAATGGGAATGTAATCATCCACTGTTATTAGCAAAACTGTACTGAGACTTCACAAAATGGTGAGAAACCTTTTTTTTTCCTACGCCATTTTCTAACTCCTTTATTCTGTTAAATGAATCGAGCAAACACAGGGCAACCCAGAATCGCAGCAACCAATGCGATCATCAATCCAGACATTAATGAAAATCCTTTTGACATGGTAAGTTCCAGTTAAAAATTAACTGGGAATTAAAACACTTAAAATGAAATGCCTCAGCTCTATTCTATGGGGGCGGCACGATGGCACAGTGGTTAGCACTGCTGCCTCACAGCGCCAGGGACCCAGGTTCGATTCCTGGCTTGGATCACTGCCTGTGCAGAACTTGCACGTTCTCCCTGTGTCTGCGTGGGTTTCCTCCGGGTGCTCCGGTTTCCTCCCACAGTCTGAAAGATGTGCTGGTTAGACGCATCGGCCATGTTAAATTCTCCCTCAGTGTAACCCGGACAGGCACCGGAATGTGGCTACTAGGGGATTTTCACAGTAACTTCATTGAGTGTTAACTAATAAATAAATGAATTCAAAATTAAAAGCAAGTCTGCAACAAGTCACAGTTGCATCCAAAGGAGGAGGATGGCTACACACACATCAGTACATTTGTCAACCCCCTCACCTACAGCTTGAATAGCATATTATGCACACTCTGCACTGCAACTGATACATGTATGGTTCTTATGACAGGCATGTTTTAATGACATGCAGCTCATGCACTTGACAAGTGAGAGAAAAAGACATTGCATGTTGACAAGGTTATTCTGCGATTCCTGCTGCAATAGATTTGCTGTCCAAAATAACTTTTACACTTTCATTCATTCATGGAATGCAGGCAGGGCAAGCAAGGCCAATATTTGTCATCCATCCTTAATGGCCCTCGAGAAGGTACTGATGAGCCACCGCCTTGAACTGCTGCCATTCGTGTGGTGAAGGAACACCCACAGTGCTGTCAGGTGGGGATTTCCAGGATTCTGACTCAGTAACAGCAGTGATATATTTCCAAGTCAGGTTGGTGTGCAACCCGGGGGGCAAACAATCAAAATTATACCCATACTTAAAGACAGCTTCAATGGAGGGAAATTTCAACACTGTCTAATCATCAGTTGAAAGTTTCAATAAAGCATTCAAAGAGACTCTTACCCCTTTTTTCCCCAAACTTTTAATGGTTAGGTTTTTTGACAAACAGGCCCAGTTGAGAAGTTCTAGGGTTCTTTGTTGTGGGATTGCTCCAGAGTGTAGCAGCTGTTTTAAGTTTGGCAGATTCTGGGTGTCGGCAAGCTGTTGGGAAACACAATCTGTCAGTCCAAAAATATTTCATGTTATATTCTGCCCAGAACTTTAATATCCATAGCTCAAACAATGACGAGGCAGAGTACAGGAAAGAGATGGAGAATCTGGTGAAATGGTGCGATGACAAACTCTCCCTCAATGTCAGTAAGGCAAAGGAGATAGTCATCAACTTCAGGAAACAAAGTGGAGAACATGCCCCTGTCTACATCGATGGTGAAGTGGAAATGGCCGAGCACTTCAAGTATCTAGTTGTTCAGATCACCAACAACCTGACCCAGTCCCTCCACACTGATGCTATAGTTAAAACGGCCACCAAGGTGACTGTAACCCTGCCAATGGAAGTCGTACAGGATGTATGGCCAGAGTTGTGGGCCAACTTCTAGAACAATGCTTTTTAAATAATTCCAAAAACTCAAGTGTGCTGAGAGGAATTTCCACACCGACACATTACCCAAACCGCACATTCACACTCACCCCCGCACCATCTCCCCCACACACATTCCCTTGCCCACTCTCCCCCACCCACACACATTCCCTTTCCCAACCCCCACCCCACCCACCATGACCCAACTCTCACTCACATCCACACACAACTCTCGCTCGCTCACCAACCTCTATTCCTCCCAACCCCCTCCTCAATCCACCCCCCATCTACAGCCCACCCACCCATCTACAGCCACCCATCCACCCCCAGCCAGCCACCCCCCAACACTCACTCCTACTCTCTCTCTCCCCCTCAACACTCACACCCCTACTCTCTTCCCCCCCCAAACACTCACCCCTACTCTCTCCCCCCCCAAACACTCACCCCTACTCTCTGCCCTCCCCCCCCAACACTCACCCCTACTCTCTTCCCCCCCCCAACACTCACCCCTACTCTCTCCCCCCCCCAACACTCACCCCTACTCTCTTCCCCCCCCCAACACTCACCCCTACTCTCCCCCCCCCAACACTCACCCCTCCCCCCCCAACACTCACCCCTACTCTCTTCCCCCCCCAAACACACACCCCTACTCTCTTCCCCCCCCCAACACTCACCCCTACTCTCTTCCCCCCCCAACACTCACCCCTACTCTCTCCCCCCAACACTCACCCCTACTCTCTCCCCCCCAACACTCACCCCTACTCTCTCCCCCCCAACACTCACCCCTACTCTCTCCCCCCCAACACTCACCCCTACTCTCTCCCCCCCAACACTCACCCCTACTCTCTCCCCCCCAACACTCACCCCTACTCTCTCCCCCCCAACACTCACCCCTACTCTCTCCCCCCCAACACTCACCCCTACTCTCTCCCCCCCCAACACTCACCCCTACTCTCTCCCCTCCCCCCCAACACTCGCCCCTACTCTCTCCCCTCCCCCCCAACACTCACCCCTACTCTCTTCCCCCCCCACAACACTCACCCCTACTCTCTTCCCCCCCCCAACACTCACCCTCTCTCCCCCCCCCAACACTCACCCTACTCTCTCCCTGCCCCCCCCACACTCACCCCTACTCTCTCCCCACCAACACTCACCCCTACTCTCTGCCCTCCCCCCCCAACACTCACCCCTACTCTCTTCCCCCCCCAACACTCACCCCTACTCTCTCCCCCCCCCAACACTCACCCCTACTCTCTTCCCCCCCCCAACACTCACCCCTACTCTCTCCCCCCCCAACACTCACCCCTCCCCCCCCAACACTCACCCCTACTCTCTTCCCCCCCCAAACACACACCCCTACTCTCTTCCCCCCCCCCAACACTCACCCCTACTCTCTTCCCCCCCAACACTCACCCCTACTCTCTCCCCCCCAACACTCACCCCTACTCTCTCCCCCCCAACACTCACCCCTACTCTCTCCCCCCCAACACTCACCCCTACTCTCTCCCCCCAACACTCACCCCTACTCTCTCCCCCCCAACACTCACCCCTACTCTCTCCCCCCCAACACTCACCCCTACTCTCTCTCCCCCCAACACTCACCCCTACTCTCTCCCCCCCAACACTCACCCCTACTCTCTCCCCCCCAACACTCACCCCTACTCTCTCCCCTCCCCCCCAACACTCGCCCCTACTCTCTCTCCCCTCCCCCCCAACACTCACCCCTACTCTCTTTCCCCCCCCACAACACTCACCCCTACTCTCTTCCCCCCCCCAACACTCACCCTCTCTCCCCCCCCCAACACTCACCCCTACTCTCTCCCTGCCCCCCCCCACACTCACCCCTACTCTCTCCCCACCAACACTCACCCCTACTCTCTCCCCCCCCAACACTCACCCCTACTCTCTCCCCTCCCCCCCCAACACTCACCCCTACTCTCTCCCCTCCCCCCCCAACACTCACCCCTACTCTCTCCCCTCCCCCCCACAACACTCACCCTACTCTCTTCCCCCCCCAAACACACACCCCTACTCTCTTCCCCCCCCCCCCAACACTCACCCCTACTCTCTTCCCCCCCCAACACTCACCCCTACTCTCTCCCCCCCAACACTCACCCCTACTCTCTCCCCTCCCCCCCAACACTCACCCCTACTCTCTTCCCCCCCAACACTCGCCCCTACTCTCTCCCCTCCCCCCCAACACTCACCCCTACTCTCTTCCCCCCCCACAACACTCACCCCTACTCTCTTCCCCCCCCAACACTCACCCTACTCTCTCCCTGCCCCAACACTCACCCCTACTCTCTCCCTGCCCCCCCCCCACACTCACCCCTACTCTCTCCCCACCAACACTCACCCCTACTCTCTCCCCCCCCAACACTCACCCCTACTCTCTCCCCTCCCCCCCCAACAATCACCCCTACTCTCTCCCACCCCCCCCAACACTCACCCCTACTCACTTCCCCCCCAACACTCACCCCTACTCACTTCGCGCCAACACTCACCCCTACTCACTTCCCCCCCCAACACTCACCCCTACTCGCTTCCCCCCCCAACACTCACCCCTACTCTCTCCCCTCCCCCCCAACACTCACCCCTACTCTCTCCCCTCCCCCCCCAACACTCACCCCTACTCCTCCCCTCCCCCCCCAACACTCACCCCTACTCTCTCCCCTCCCCCCCCAACACTCACCCCTACTCTCTCCCCTCCCCCCCCCACACTCACCCCTACTCTCTCCCCACCAACACTCACCCCTACTCGCTCCCCCCCAACACTCACCCCTACTCTCTCCCCTCCCCCCCCAACAATCACCCCTACTCTCTCCCACCCCCCCCCAACACTCACCCCTACTCACTTCCCCCCAACACTCACCCCTACTCGCTTCCCCCCCCAACACTCACCCCTACTCGCTTCCCCCCAACACTCACCCCTACTCGCTTCCCCCCCCAACACTCACCCCTACTCTCTCCCCTCCCCCCCCAACACTCACCCCTACTCTCTCCCCTCCCCCCCCAACACTCACCCCTACTCTCTCCCCTCCCCCCCCAACACTCACCCCTACTCTCTCCCCTCCCCCCCAACACTCACCCCTACTCTCTCCCCTCCCCCCCCAACACTCACCCCTACTCTCTCCCCTCCCCCCCCAACACTCACCCCTACTCTCTCCCCTCCCCCCCAACACTCACCCCTACTCTCTTCCCCCCCCCAACACTCACCCCTACTCTTCCCCCCCCCAATACTCACCCCTACTCTCTCTCCCCCCCAACTCACTCCTACTCTCCCCCCCCCAACACTCACCCCTACTCACTTCCCCCCCCACACTCACCCCTACTCACTTCCCCCCCCCCACACTCACCCCTACTCTCTGCCCCCTACACTCACCCCTACTCTCTTCCCCCCCAACACTCACCTCTACCCTCTCCCCCCCAACACTCACCCCTACTCCCTCACCCCCCAACACTCACCCCTACTCCCTCACCCCCCCAACACTCACCCCTACTCTCTCCCCCCCCCACACCCACCCCTACTCTCTCCCCCCCCCAACACCCACCCCTACTCTCCCCCCCCCCCCACACCCACCCCTACTCTCTCCCCCCCCCACACCCACCCCTACTCTCTCTCCCCCCCCACACCCACCCCTACTCTCTCCCCCCCCACACCCACCCCTACTCTCTCCCCCCCCACACCCACCCCTACTCTCTCCCCCCCCACACTCACTCCTACTCTCTCCCCCCCACCCTCACCCCTACTCTCTCCCCCCCCCCCACACTCACCCCTACTCTCTCCCCCCCCAACACTCACCCCTACTCTCCCCCCCCACCCCCCACAACACTCACCCCTACCTCCCCCCCCCCCCACCCCCCCACAACACTCACCCCTACTCTCCCCCCCCCCCCCACAACACTCACCCCTCCTCTCTCTCTCTCCCCCTCCCCTCCCCTCCACTCCAATACTCACCAATGCATCGAAGTCCTTGCTCTCCCCGCTGAAGTACGGGGCCGGGAAGGGCCTGAGCACCGAGTCCCTCCGGTAGCTCTGCAGGGCCGAGATGAAGAGGCTACACTTGAGGTCAGCGGCCAGCAGGTCCCTCCTCAGAGTCTCCTCCATCGCCTCCCGGAGGCCTGCAGCCGGGCCCGGCATCCCCGCCGCCCCGGGGCTGTGAATCAAAACCCTCTGAACCCAGAGCCCGCGGCCCCGTCTCTCCAGGAAGTATCACCCACGGCAACCAACACACACTTCCGCTTCCGGGTCAGAGTTCCTCCATCAGTCACCATGGTTACAGGAGCAGAGACAATCCCAGCACTGGGCAACAGTCATTAAACTAATAAGTGATTCAATCCAAATAACTAATAATATTGATTCAATTCAACAAAATAAAGTCAAAGTTTATTTATTAGTGTCACAAGTAGGCTTACATTAACACTGCAATGAAGTTACTGTGAAATTCCCCTCATCGCCACACTCCGGCGCCTGTTCGGGTTACACTGAGGGAGAATTTAGCATGGCCAATGCACCCTAACCAGCACGTCTTTCAGACTGTGGGAGCAAACCGGAGCACCCGGAGGAAACCCACGCGGACACGGGGAGAATGTGCAGACTCCACCCAGACAGTGATCCAAGCCAGGAATCGAACCCGGGTCCCTGGCGCTGAGGGGCAGCAGTGCTAATCACTGTGTAGCCCCTGAATAGCTAATAATAGTGAATAATTAATAATAGTGATTTAATTCAATAAAATAACTAATAATAATGATTAAATTCAACAAAATAACTAAAAATAGTGATTTAATTCATCAAAATAACTGATAATAATGATTACATTCAAAATAACTGATAGTATTGATTAAATTCATCAAAATAACTAATAATAGTGACTTAATTCAATAAAATAACTGATAATGATTAAATGCAACAAAAGAACTGATAATAGTGATTTAATTTATCAAAATAACTGATAATATTAATTCAATTCAACAAAATAATTGTTAATAATATAAAAGCAAAATACTGCAGATGCTGGAATCCAAACAGAAAATGCTGGAAAATCTCAACAGTTCTGGCAGCATTTGTGGAGAGAGAATAGAGCCAATCCTTCAGGATGGTCATCCTAACTCGAAATATTGGCTCTATTCATTCTCCACAGACCGTGTCAGACCTGCTGAGATTTTCCAGCATTTTCTGCTTTTGATTTGATAATAGTAATTTAATTCAACAAACTAACGGCCTTCCTGAAAGGAAGCTGACAAATCCCATTTTCGCCTTTAGAAAATGCTCCTTCAATAAATCAACCACAACTTCTGTACACAACAATAACTGAAACTAACACCCACTATTCCACTAATAAAACGATTCCCTATCAACACTCCTTTCAACCTTAACTCCAAGACTGCAAAAATAAATTTTCAGTTAAAAATCGTTCCCCTGTCTTTATTCCCTTTCCCCTCATTTATCTCTTTCACCATGTCACTAAATTGTAGTGTATGTTTTGCTTCCACTGTCACATTAATCTTAAATGAAGTTAGCTGCCAAAGGTAGGCAGTTTGCTCTTAAGATTTGGATAGGCTGAAAAATGGGGGCCGGGATCCTCCCAAAAAATTCTAAGTATCGAGTTTGTGTGAAAACTGGAGTAAATCGCATTGGTTTTTTTCAGCAGGAATTCAGAGAAGAATCTCCCACACTCTGTGCACTGCAGAGTGCACTGGCGTAAATCACTCCAGAGGTCCATGAGCGGGGCCTATTCCTGCTAAAGAGGCTGAAATCAGCACCCTGAGCGGGCCCCCATGCATGCGCACATCTCTGGGAGTTCGCTAAACAGGACCTCCCAGCATTGAGATCAGTGGTCTCAACCTCCCCAGAGACATTGCTGGCCTCATCTTTCCCCCCATGCCCCCCCCCCCCCCCCCACCTCCCCACGCATATCGCTGCCCTCCTGGCCTCTGCAACCCCCCTCCCCTCACGCACATCTCTGCCTTTCTGGCCTCTCCATCCCCCAGTGACCTGGACATCGCTGGCCTCCTGGCCTCCCCCAACCATCCCCCCACTCCCCTCATGCACATCGCTGCCCTCCTGGCCTCGCCATCCCCCAGTGACCCCGACATCGCTGGCCTCCTGGCCTCCCCCAACTCCGCCTGCCCCCCCCCACTCCCCCACTCCCCTCATGCACATCGCTGCCCTCCTGGCCTCGCCGTTCCCCAGTGACCCAGACATCACTGGCCTCCTGGCCCTCCCCATCACTCCTGCCCTTCACACACACTGCACTGGCCTCACTGCTGCCTTGTACACAAATAGCGCTGTGCTGCCATGCACGCCCCCTGACTGCGAGCATTTCTACTTATTGAGTGAGAGACTTGAGCATTGCACCTCCCCAGCCCGGACACAATACCTTGTTGAACCCAATCAGCACCTTTGGAGATGGCTAACCCTCTATTGATAGCAGGTTGCGTGTACATTTCTCACAAGGAATTTTAACTAACGGGCCCATCACCGGCCTAAAATGACTGCACCTGGACTCCCTTAACAAGCCAGAGCTGGATATAAGCTGCAATGATGGACACACAGCCTGTCACGCCAGGAAGATGGCCAAAAACAAATCTGCCCCAAGATTCACAGAGACTGAGCCGGCCTGCCTGCTTGACATGGTGGAGGAGAGGCACCAGCCGCTGTTCTCCACTCAAGTTCACCGCCCAAGAGGTCACGCAGCAAAGGCATTGCGGGAGGCAATGGCATCCGCAGTTAATGCCAGGGCCCTGACACCTCAGTCCGCAGAGCAGTGCCACAAGAAACTGAACGACCTTCTTCGGGCAGCAAGGGTGAGTTGGCATCCCATTCTGAAACCTGCACATACATGTGCTGTATTAACAATGTCAAACCATCCCCAGACACCTCAAGGGCATCCAACAACCGCACCCCCCACCTCTCCTCCAGGAACTGCATTCAACCCCTGTGCCGCCGCCTGCCCCTCCCCCCGAAACAGCACCTCCTGTGGGCCACACAAGATTAGAAAGTTGTAGATTCCCAAAGAAGACACGGGTTAAGGTCACCTGTAGTCAGGGTTAAGTTTTGGAAAACGTTAAGAACACAATAAAATATTATTTTCACCTCACAGCTGCGACTAATCTGTCTCCGATTCTCCCCCCACAGAACTGAATGTTCCAGAATCCCATGCATTGAGGCACAGACAGTTGTTGTGCTGCACAATACCAGCCCCTCGCCCAAAGGTTATAGGCCACCTGCCCTACTTTCCCAACCATCCACCAGACCCTGAGTCAAACACAGCCCCCCCCCCCACCCTCACCCGCTCTAGCACCCGACCCATTGCTTGGCTTCACAACCCTTATTGCTACGTGGGCCTAGGAGGCAGTGTGCATGGGGGGAACAGGTAGGAGTCAGACTTGAGTGGCACCAGGGGCGGGATCCCAGTGTGCCTTACAGCAGCGAGTCATCATCATCCTCCAGCCTTCACCAAAGACTCGCTACCAGTGCCAGCCCAGGCCCTTTAACCAGTTTGATGTTTTTTGTGGCTGGCGGGGAGAGAGGGGTGGGGGGGTGGGGGGGGGGGGGGGGGGCTGACAGAGGGTGGGGATGGGTGGGGGGGTAGGCTGAGAGAGGGTGGAAGTGGGGGAGGGGGAAGGGTCATATGGTTTCAGTGTCCAGCTTTGGATTGTGGGGGATGGCAGCTGCAGTGATTCCTGCGGTGTGGTGGAAGGATGTTTGGAGCAGCCAAATGTTGCCTGGGGCAATGGGCGATGCTTTCCGTGAGCTGGTTTGGAGCAGCCGCCATCATCTTAACTTCAACTGGCAGCGGGTGTCCGCCCCTCCCCTCAGGTACCAGGTATGCGAACACCTCACAGGTGCCGGACCAAGTCCTTGGATAGGCAGAGCCGACGACAGTACATAATCTCCGACAGCCCCTCGAAAGGTGTTCTCGTCCAGTGCATTCTGGCCCTTTGCATCCTCCTTCTCCTGGTCAACCTTTCGGGAGACTGGCCATCAGCGGCAGCCTCCTGTCCTCCATCCTGAGGGTCTGCCACTGGCTGCTCCTGCGGTGGCCCCCCTACACCCTCCACCTCCTGAGCCGCTTCCCCCTCCTCAGCCGCCACCATGATAGCTAGCTCTCAATCTATAAGTCCGAGATCCATTCTGCAAGGTGGGGGTTAAAGAGAGAGAGATACATGTCATTGCTAGCATCTATCCCAGGACCGCTCCCCCCACACACATCTCCACACCCCCAGCCCACCTCCCCACCCTTCCGCCATAACTCACTGGGATCAATTCTCCCACTTGTGGATGTTGGCAACACAACATAATCTGTAGTGCCATGTGTCACCTGATTAGGTTGCCTGCCATTGGCATCGTAAACATGGCAGGCAGGGAGAGCATGCAGGTTGGTGTGCGGGCGTGACCATTGCACTCCTTTGAGCCGTTGCCATGAGTGCGACGACAGCATTCCCTTCCAGGCATATGTTGCAGGTCAGCAACATGGGGCAGGGACAGACTGCTAATTATTCCCATTCACTGCAGAGTACATGCAGCATGAGTATCTATGTGAACCCTGAGCACCCCTTCTTGGAGCACCAACTGATGAGCCCTCAAGTGCCATCTGGTGCAGCTCCCCCCTCCCCGCGCTAAAACCCCATCACTCAGTCCAGTCCCTCACCACACCCCACAGAGAGAACAAAGGAACAGCCCAATGGCCTGACCAGCACTCAATAAAGGGCGCCACCCCACCCCACAGAGACTACAAGGAACATCCCTGAGCGTTCCATCTCTCCAGGGACATCCCCACAGCAAGCAGAAAATTTCCAGGCCCTGCCTCCAATCTCCCCAGCACTCCGGGGGCTGCAGCTCCATTAAATTTACCTCCTTACTCCTGTTCAACGCTGCCTCACCAGCTCCCAACTTTTATACAGCAGTTGTAAACCCCACCAGCGCGACATTGCGCCGGGGGGGAACGCTAGTGGGGGGCGAAGGTGCAAGTCGTGGACCCGCTAATTATATTTAAAATTATGTAAACGCATGCTAATCTCCTTTACACTCATCTACAGTGTGGATTCCTCCACGCCAAAAAACTTAGGCTGGGAGATGCACTTGGGACCAGACGCCCAGCGCGAATCGGCCGGCGCTCGAATGTCCCGGTCTGTTGGGCTCAAAAATGAGCATAGCCGGATGGGAGAATCGTCCCCGGGGTCTTTTTATCCTGAAAATATACCTTATCCATAAAATTTGTATAAGTACATTACACAAAATTTGACGTTAGGGCGGCACGGTGGCACAGTGGTTAGCACTGCTGCCTCACAGCGCAGGGACCCGAGTTCGATTCCTGGCTTGGGTCACTGTCTGTGCGAAGTCTGCACATTCTCCCCGTGTCTGCGTGGGTTTCCTCCGGATGCTCCGGTTTCCTCCCGCAGTCCAAAAATGTGCCAGTTCGGTGCATTGGCCATGATAAATTGCCCCTTAGTGTCAAGGGGACTAGCAGGGTAAATATGTGGGGCTATGGGGATAGGGTCTGGGAGGGATTGTGGTTGGTACAGACTTGATGGGCCGAATGGCCTCTTTCTGCACTGTAGGGTTTCTATGCAACACAGATCAGTTTCTTTCAAATGACTTAACACACTTGCCATTAGAGATTATATTTATAAAACAGCCAGTTTTTTAGTTAATGTTTACCATGTTCAAGTTATTGATTTAATCGGCATTAGAGTGACACGGTCATGCCTCTTGTTAACAATAGAAATAAGCATAGTTGTCATAGGAGGCTTTGACCAGCACTCCAGGCATGTAATTGAGTATGTGGGTCTCTTGACTTATCCAACTATACGTTAATGTGTGCAGGAAAAATCTGGATTATGTCTGTATTGTGATGAAGATGTGGACTCTTTTCACTTGTACTACTCATATTGGATTGTTCCACCGTCTTTTCTTTCTCATTCCAACGAAAAACATTAAAGTACATGAGGCTGCAGTGCAAAGATGAAAGTGTGAGCAATCACGATCGTATGTACACAGTAGAAGAGCTCATCGTGCCTTGTGTCTCTGCAGCCATTAATGTTGCTGTTGCATTGCATCAGACATTTTCAAGAGAAATTGCACTGAATCAGTCCTCCCAAACCTTTGGCAAATTAAATTCATTTCTCTGAGAGTTATTTTGCACAATTTCTGATCTAATGAGATCAGACATGATGGACATATTGTTTCGGCCACAATACTTGGAATCATAGAATCCTACAGTGCAGAAGCAGCCCATCGAGTCTGCACCAACCACAATCCCACCCAGGCCCTATCCCCATAACCCCATACATTTACCCTGCTAATCCCCCCAACACTAACGGTCAATTTACCATGGCCAATCCACCTAACCCTTTCGGACTGTGGGAGGAAGTCGGAGCACCCGGAGGAAACCCACGCAGACACGGGGAGAATGTGCAACCTCCACACCGACAGTGACCCAAGCCAGGAATCGAACCCAGGTCCCTGGCGCTGTGGGGCAGCAATGCTAGCCACTGTGCCACCGTGCCACCCTTGCTTCAAACTACTTGTTTGCCTCGTCTTAGTATCAGGCTCCATTCAGTAACATATTATTTACAAAAATATCCCAATTTGCTATCCTCAATGACTAGCCTAAATGACCTTATTTTAAAAGACGATGCCTGACTTAATCCCATATTTTCTCACTTAGAAGTGTTGCTTTTCATTGTATTGGGTGTAATACATCAGATGATAAAGACTAATTGGCCATAACAAGCAATTAAAATTTACAATCTTACCCTGCACACTTACACATGGCCAAACTCGACATATTGCACACTAAACAGGCAGCTCATTTAAAAGAAAATCTAACACATTCTTATTCATTCACATTACATAAAGGCCTAAAATTTATAGTCACCTATTTTCCTAGGCTCATAACTCAAGCTATCAAACTATTCCACAGATCACAGAAGGCAGTAAAATCATGGACTGTATCTAATGGTTAAAGTTACAAGGGAAAGAAGATGGATTTAAAAGCAGGTGTCCCATTGTAGCCTGGTTTCTCCCAGCAGACATTACTTGATAAAGATGTGATGATGCATGTCTATCAATCAATCTTTACCCAAGAAGCTATTTCCCCCCTGCTCACTCTTCCAAAACCTATTACTGTTACTGTCAGAAATTGAACCATTTGTAGCCAAGTACTCACTCACTCATGCTGGCAAATAAATAAATAGGAAATCCATATAATTTTGACAATTAAATTGCGAGGTATTAATGTGAAAGAGGTAGAAAAAAATTATATATTACAAAAACACTGTGAAGCTGTCAGATTATTGTTAAAAATAAACAATTGGTTCACTCATGTCCTTGAGGGAAGGAAGCCTTAATTGTCTTCCACGATCTGGCACGTATGTGACTATAGTCCCACGTCAATGTGAGTGACTCTTAGCTGCCTTCTGAAATGACCTGGCAGGCCAGGTAGTTGTATCAAATTCGGAGTAACTATGAAAGTGCGATAAATGCCGATCTTGCCAGAGCTGCCCACATCTAAAGAATTAATTTTTAAAATGTCGTTATTAATTCATGGGTACTGAAATTGATATTCTAATGCTTTGCCTTGCATTACCTTTGTGAGTTGAGGAGGCTCCATGTATAACAGTTGCAGAGTAAGCCATCCAGCCTTTTGAGCTCATTCCATCATTCAATAAGGTCTTGGCTGATGGTTGGCTTCATCTCCATTTTCCCACCAGATCTCCTTATTGCTTGATTCCCTTAAAGTCCAACAATCCGAAGTTTTAAAGTTTAAAAGTTTATCTATTAGTGTCATAAGTAGGCATACATTAACACTGCAATGAAGTTACTGTGAAAATCCCTTAGTCGCCACACTCCAGTGCCTGTTCGGGTACACTGAGAGAGAATTTAGCATGGCCAATGCACCTAACTAGCGCGTCTTTCGGACTGTGGGAGGAAACCGGAGCACGCGGAGGAAACCCACACAGACACGGGGAGAACGTGCAGACTCCACACAGACAGTAATCCAAGCCGGGAATCGAACTTGGCGCTGTGATCTCTGCCTTGAATGAACTCAACAACTCATATTCACAGCCCTCTGGAGTAAAGAAATTTCTCCACATCTCAGTCTGAAATGACTGACTCCTTATCCTGAGAAAAAGCTCCCTGGTTCTAGACTCTTCAACTAGGGGAAACAGCCGCTCAGCATCTACCCTATCACCCCTCTCCAAATCTTATATGTTTCAGCAGCATCATCTCTCATTCTTCTCAGCTCCAGTCATTATAGGCCCATTCTACTTAATCTCTTCTCACAGGACAACACTCTCAGCCTTGCAATCAATCTAACGAAGCTTTGTGGTGCCATCTCTAAGTTAGGTAAACCCTTTTTTAGGTAAGGAACCCAAAACTGCACACTGCACTCCAGATGTGGATTCATCATTATGGATACACTATGGTTTAAGGAATATTGATCACTGGATGAAAAATATAATTTATTAAAGGGAAAGCTTGATAAGTATATGAAGGAGAGCTGAATATGCAGATCGCATTATTTGGGGGGGGGGGGCGGGGGGGGGGGGGGGGGGGAGGCTTGTGTGGTCAGGTCATTTGGGCCAAATGGCCCATTTCTGCTCTATAAATTCTGTTTAATTCACTGGAGAGAGGGAAAGCAATAGTTCTCCCAAATGTCTTGTGCATCGGACAATGATCAACAGTAGGGCAGATCATTTCGAAATTGGGAATTGTGGATGATTAAATGGATGCCAAGAAAATATTTCCCACCATAGAAAAGGGTGATATTCTCAAGCAGCGACTCAGTCTAATATGTCCTTCACTGTAGGAACATATCTGCCTCATATCTGGCTTATCAAGGCTCTGGGCCAAGTGCTGGTAAATGGGATTATGTGGGAGGTCAGATGTTTCTTGCTTGTCGGTGCAGACTCAAGGGGCCAAAAGGTCTCTTCTGCACTGTATGATTCTATGATACTATGCTTCTATGATTATGTGCCAAGGATACTAAATTCCAGCAATTGTGAGGATTATGATTCCTTTCAGCAATATGGGATTACTATTAATATTAATCCTTGCACTAGATATAGATAGTTAGATAGGTAATGGGTGGCACGGTGGCACAGTGGTTAGCACTGCTGCTTCACAGCATCAGGGACCTGGGTTCAATTCCCAGCCTCGGGTCACTGTCTGTGCGGAGTTTGCACATTCTCCCCGTGTCTGCGTGGGTTTCCTCCGGGTGCTCCGGTTTCCTCCCACAGTCCAAAGATGTGCGGGTTAGGTTGATTGGCCAAGCTAAATTGCCCCTTAGTGTCCTGGGATGCGTAGATTAGAGGGATTAGTGGGGAAATATGAGGGTTAGAGGGATTAGCAGGTAAATATGTAGGGATACGGGGATAGGGCCTGGGTGGGATTGTTGTCGGGGCAGACTTGATGGGCCGAATGGCCTCTTTCTGCACTGTAGGTTTTCTATGGTAATGTCCTTCCCAACACCACCCTGATCTCCACCAAAGAAGTGTCTTGGATGATGGCATGCTCGGCTCTGAACCACAAGGTTTCAGAGTCAAGTTCCGGCCTCTGAATCTCAAGGTACCAGGATCAAGTTCCACCCCAGGACTTGAGAGTAAATATTAAGGCTGCTACTCCAGTACACTATTAAGGGAGTTCTGCCCTGCCAGAGGAGCCTGACTTGTAATTCTCCTTCAAACAGCATCACAAAAATCCTTTGAGTTTTCTTCACACATCCAAAGGCACATGAGGCAGACAAATATCCATAGCTTATTTTTTCCTGGAACAGGTCACAAGCAGAAGCCAGAACCTTAGCTGGAAGGGCAGCACTCAGGATCAAGCATTGCTGACCAGGTGACCCTTCCACTTTCACCATCTGCCATTGGTGTATTAGAAGGATATTCAGGTTGCTCATCAACCTGTTAAGCCACACGATGAACATCAAGTCCTAGAGTGGATTTTGAATTTGGAACTTCTGGCTCGGAGTAACAACTGCACCACAAACACAGACCATCTGCTCATTATCACCTCGCTGTGTGGGGGAGTTTGCTGTGTGGGGGAGTCGCTGGGCACAAATTGGATGCCATGTTTCCCACATTAGATGTCAGAGGTAAGTTCTTCACTCAGAGAGTAGTAAGGGCGTGGAATGCCCTGCTTGCAGCAGTAGTGCACTCGCCAACATTAAGGGCATTTAAATGGTCTTTGGATAAACATAAGGATGATGAATGTCATGAACATATGTCTGCGTGGGTTTCCTCCGGGTGCTCCGGTTTCCTCCCGCAGTCCGGGGATGTGCGGGTTGGGTTGATTGGCCATGCTAAAATTGCACCTTGGTGTCCTGGGATGTGTGGATTGGAGGGATTAGTGGGTAAAATATGTAGGGATATGGGGGTGGGGCCTGGGTGGGATTGTGGTCGGTGCAGACTCGATGGGCCGAATGGCCTCTTTCTGTACTGTAGGGTTTCTACGATTTCTACGATTTCTACGATTACAACAGTGACTATACTTCAAAAAGCGCTTCACTGGCTATTAAACATTTCAAGACATCTGGTGGTCATGAAAAGCGCTGTATAAATGTTGGGGTGGCACAGTGGTTAGCACTACTGCCTCACAACGCCCAGGGACCCAGGTTCAATTCTAGCCTCGGTCACTGTCTGTGTGGAGTTCGCACGTTCTCCCCGTGTCTGCGTGGGTTTCCTCCGGATGCTCCTGTTTCCTCCCATGGTCCAAAGATGTGCAGGTTAGGATGATTGGCTGTGCTAAATTGACCCTAGTGTCAGGGGGATTAGCAGGGTAAATATGTGGGGTTACAGGAATAGGGCCTGGGTGGGATTGTGGTCGGTGCAGACTCGATGGGCCAAATGGCCTCCTTCTGTAGGGATTCTTTGAATGTAAGCCTTTGTTTAACAGAGAAATTGCTGAGCCTTCAAATAGAATCTTGAATGATCTGAAATTTAGCCAAATTCATTCCAGTTATTCAATGGGCACAGAGAGCATTGGATATGTTGTTCTATTTCTGGCAGTTTAGCGCCACATTCAACATTACTGACACATTTTGCACAGGAATTGTTGATATAATATTGGTGACAAAATGCCAGACAGATGAACATACAAACCAGGAGCAGGAGTAGGCCTGCAATGTGCTCACAAAATGTGAGGTCAACTTACACAACCGCTCCATTTAATAGATAGACCTTCCCATTGAAATAACTGGATTACCACACACACACAAACTGCATGAACTCCCAGCCAATTTATATGTCAGTCACTTCCTAAAGTTTATTTATTAGTGCCACAAGTAGGTTTACATTAACACTGCAATGAAGTTACTGTGAAAATCCCCTGGTTGCCACACTCCGGCGCCTGTTCGGGTACACTGAGTGTACATTTAGCATGGCCGATGCAGAGTACATCTTTCGCACTGTGGGAGGAAACCGGAGCACCCGGAGGAAACCCACGCAGACAGGGGGGAGAATGTGCCAGACTCCACACAGTGACCCAAGCCAGGAATCAAACCCGGGTTCCTGGCGCTGTGAGGCTGCAGTGCTAGCCACTGTACCACAGTGCCACCCTGGTCGAGAGATCATTCTAGTCCGGGCAGATTGTGAGGTATGAAGCCATGCTATATAAAGAGAAGCTGCTTCTGTCTTGACAACCTGACTCCAAAGACAACACCTTGCTGCCAGCATACAATTATCAGTTTCCTTATTTAAATATATCATGTTATCACTTTCATTTTTCTGTCTTTGAATTTATGTTTTTTTTTATTTGCACGTTAATACATTTTGCAACAGCATTATCGAATTAAGTCCTCCTTTTCTCCCTGCGAGATCTCACTCTTATTGAAGGAAGGGGTTTTTTAGGAGTTGGCCACATTTGTTTTTTGCTGAAGGAAGTAGTGTAAGAAATTCCTAAAGGTTCCTGACTGCTCTTGTAGTATATCTGGGCAGGAGAGGGTCAACATTGAGGGGGGTCCTCAATGCTGCAAGCCGCTTTGAGCCAAATGTATTTCCCCCACCTTCTGCTCTTCTCTCTCTGCAACACTCAGTCTGTATCTGATTGTGATTGACAGGTCCCGGGAGGTTGCCAGGAGCAACAGGCGACGCTTTCCGTGAGCTGGTTGCAACTCTGCTGACTGCGGGACCGACCCTACTTTCTGTTTCTCTCCTCCACCCCTCACCCCAAGTCTGGATCGGAGGGTCAGTTCACCCCTCCCCTTGGAGCTGCCCAGGAAGGAAACGGGAGGATTTGAGCAGAATGCAATGAGTGCCATTTGCTTGGTGCGCTCAGTTCCTGCTCCGCAGGGGAGGCGAAGGTGGGACCTGCCAGAGGGTAAGGAGTGAGTGAGAGAGTGAGTGCTTAAAGAACAAGAATGCAAGTGAAAAGTGTGGGCACCAAGAGGCCAGAGTCATGGAGCTGGACTACCACAACAAAACTAGAACCTTAGGTCACTTAGTAGTGCCTCACACAAGAACTTATCCTAACAATCTGTTTCACACTTGGGGGAAGCACCAACCAAACATGTGTCCACAGCTTTCTGCAGTGCAAGTTAGTAAATGGTGAAGGAGAGAACAGATTTTCTTTTTAATGACCAAGGAAGATAAGGGAGTCCTCAGTATAGAAATAAGGGCGGTACGGTGGCACAGTGATTAGCACTGCTGCCTCACAGCTCCAGGGACCTGGGCTCAATTCCTAGCTTGGGTCACTGTCTGTGTGGAGTCTGTACATTCACCCCGTATCTGCGTGGGTTTCCTCCAGGTGCTCCGGATTCCTCCCACAGTCTAAAAGACGTGCTGGTTAGGTGCACTGGCCATGCTAACTTCTCCCTCAGTGTGCCCGAACAGGCGCCGGAGTGTGGCGACTAGGGGATTTTCACAGTAACTTCATTGCAGTGTTAATGGTAGCCATGATGTGGAGATGCCGGCGTTGGACTGGGGTGGACACAGTAAGAAGTCTCACAACACCAGGTTAAAGTCCAACAGGTTTATTTGGAATCATGAGCTTTCGGATCGCTGCTCCTTCATCAGGTGAGTGACCTGACTTGTACTGCTTCATCCCCTGATGAAGGAGCAGTGCTCCGAAAGCTTGTGTTTCCAAATAAACCTGTTGGACTTTAACCTGGTGTTGTGAGACTTCTTGCAGTGTTAATGTAAGCCTACTTGTGACAATAATAAACACACTTTAACTTTAGATAGGCCATTGAGTCCAGGCCGGTGTTTAAACTCCATTGGACCTTCCTCCCACCCTTCATCTAATCCTATCTATATTTCCTTCTCTTTTCTGCCTCATATGTTTATTTAGATTCCCCTTAAATTCATCCATGTTTTTTGCCTCCAGTATTCCAGGTGCCGGCACTTTCCGCATTCTCACCACTTCAATGGACGATGAAGTTTCTTGCAAATTCTTTTTTTGATCTATCAAAGGGCTGTCTTATTTCGATCACCGTCAGTTTATGCATTCCTTACATGCGGATAAATCTTCTCAATGTCCACACTTAATCATTTTAGAAATCTCAGTTAGGTCATCCCTTAGAATCATAGAATCCCTACAGTGCAGAAGGAGGCCATTCAGCCCATGGAGTTGCACCAACTCTCCGAAAGAGCATCTTACCCAGGCTCACCCCTATCCTAGCGCATTTAACATGGCCAATCTATCTAACCTGCGCATTTTTGGACACTAAGGGACAATTTAGCATGGCCAATCCACCTAACCTACACAACTTTAGATACTAGGGGACAATTTAGCATGGCTAAATCAACTAACTTGGACATCTTTGGACACTAAGAAGCAATTTAGCATGGCCAATCCACCTAACCTACACATCTTTGGGCAGTAAGGGGCAATTTACCATAGCTAATCCACCTAACCTACAGATCTTTGGACACTAAGGGGCAATTTAACATGGCCAATCCACCTAACCTACACAGCTTTGGGCTAGCTTTCTCTTTCTTAGAGGAAATTATCCCTGCTCATTGTGTGAAAAATATCCCCGCCAGTCACAGATATCTAAGAGTTGAAAATATCTTGATGGTATTTTGAGTGTCTGCTTTGTTTTTCATTATGCTCTTTCCTGAGGACAACATGGACATACTGAAGTGATTTCAGTTGAAAAATGAACACTACAGGCAGCTTAGCTGATCTTACATAGGGCAGCACGGTAGCACAGTGGTTAGCACTGCTGCTTCACAGCTCCAGGGTCCCGGGTTTGATTCCCGGCTCGGGTCACTGTCTGTGTGGAGTTTGCACATTCTCCTCGTGTCTGCGTGGGTTTCCTCCGGGTGCTCCGGTTTCCTCCCACAGTCCAAAGATGTGCGGGTTAGGTTGATTGGCCAGGTTAAAAATTGCCCCTTAGAGTCCTGAGATGCGTAGGTTAGAGGGATTAGCGGGTAAAATATGTGGGGGTAGGGCCTGGGTGGGATTGTGGTCGGTGCAGACTTGAGGGGCCAAATGGCCTCCTTCTGCACTGTAGGGATTCTATGATACTTTCTAAGGGCATACATGGGGGTTCCAATGAACACAATCCAAAGTGTTCAGCACTTCTAACTGTCCAGTTTTATTTTTGTGTTTTTCTTATCTGTTTTCTTTTGGCAGGAATGACCCAGAGCTGTTTCTGCTTGTCTCATTTTCTCCCCAATCTACAGAGGACTATTTGTACATCTGGATGGAAGCATTGAAGCTTCACACAGTTCGTAACCCCACACTGAGCACGAGAGCGCTGAAAATAACTTCAGATAGGATTTAACAGACAGTTTGTGGCACATTACCCTGGTCACTGTTGAAACACGGACTCGGAAACATGGAAGGCGAAACAACACAGTGAAGCACTATTCAAATCTATGTGGGAATCCTATTCAGGAATTTTGCCAGACCTAAACACATTGCTTTACAATTCAGAATGAGTGGTGGAACCGTTGATTTGGGTCACAACATAAGGAGGTCTTCAATGCAGACAGACAGTGGGGTTATCTCAGATGCATCTGACAACAAGTTTGAGCCACGTTCGGGTAGCGCAAAGGAGTTCAAAAAAAGGAAGAACGCGGGCAGGGGTGAAGTGGAGCTGGCACAGTGCTCCAGAGCTGGCCAAGGTGGAGGCTACTCAGATCAACAAATAACTGAAGGAAAATCTGCAGAGAGGAAAGGCCAGACTGTTGGACTGGATATCACATACTGCTTATCCACTCGGAGGCTATTGATAATCTGCGATAAAGTTAAACGTTGTTCTGATATTGCAGATGTGTCCTGGCCGCATGTGACTGTGCTGCATTATGTCTTTGAGTCTTCCACACTGGACTCGATTCTAGCACAGATTGCTGAGGCTTTAGGTGGAAAGAAAGTCAAATCCGTCGCCTTCATTCTTCATAATCAGCAAGATGATGTTCATATCTGTGGCGCCGGAAAGATCCCGACACTTTCGCCAGTTTCTGTCCGTGAGCACATGGCCCTGCGCATGTTTTTCAATAACATAGTGACCAGTCACTTGGATGTGGACAAATCAAAGGCCAGCTTGGATTTCCTGGGCTGTGCCGCCTTAGTGAATGCAGACCTGGAGGCAGTAAAGAAAGAACTGAAGACTCTGACAGGTAGATTGTGGATAAAGTTTGATACTTTGATATTATACTAATCATTGAACAGTAGAATGTCCACAACACATAAGGAGGCCTCATTGGGGGTGATCTTTCCACAAAAATTCTAAGTCCCGAACGAGTGCGAAAACGGGAGCGTTTCAGATCCGTTTTTTCGGTGAGGCCACAAGTCCAATCTTATGCCACGCTGTGCAAAAATTAATGTACAATCTATTTCCTGCCAGCGGCCCTAAGGTCGCCGGAAAGCCAGCAACTCACAGTAGAGGGCGCAATCATGCATGCGCAAATCTCCCTGTTCTACACATCCTGGACACCACCCACCTCTCCCCCAGAGATCGCTGGCCTCCCCGACCGATTCCCCCCCCCCCCCCTACCCCCACACTCCTGGTTGATTGCAAACGTTAAAAGTTTATACGGAATTTTAGATGTTAGAAAATAATGTAATAATGAATAATGAAAACTTGTAATAATTGTGATAATGATGTTACAAAAAGCAAAGAAAATTCAAGGAAGAGAAATGGAAGCTTGAAGAGGGATATTGGGAAAAGGTGGGGAGGTGGATTTGAGACCAGGGAGAGATCAGCCATGATCTGAGCAGGCTCCAAGGGATGAATTGCCTTCTTCTGCTTCTAATTGCTATGTTTCCATGTTCCTATGTAAGCTAATTCCTCTTTCAACAATAACAAAACTTGCATTTATATAGCACCAAGGTGCTTCTCAAGAGCTTTACCAGTCAAAATCTGACACTCCTCCAGATAAGGAGGATAATAGATCAAAGAGGTAGATTTTAAGGAACGTCTTAAAGGGGGAGAGATTTAAGGAGAAAATTCCAGAGCCTGGGACCTGGACAGCTGAAGCCGTGCCACTAATGAAGGGATAACGGGAAATTGGGATGCAAAAGAACATCAGGAATGCAGAGTTTGCAGAGACTTGAAGTGCTGGAGAAAGTTACAGAGATATGTGCCGGAATTTTACCGCCTTGCCCGCCAGAGGCTTGTAAGATCCCGCCCAAGGCCAACCGAGAATGCCATTCTCCGAGCCTCACCCACCCCTATTCTGGACTGGGCAAGGCGGTAAAATTTTGGCCATGGAGTGGCAAGTGTTAAACTTCTGACAGCCAGAAGACAAAGAAGGAGACCGGAAGTCAATCTTTACTCAGCTTAGCTTTATTCACAAAGTGAAGGTCACAAGTGTACAGCTCCTAACTGTTGTCCAAACCCCATTGTTAATAAGTGTCTCTTTATATGTATAATGATGATGCCGGTGTTGGACTTGTGTGGGCACAGTAAGTAGTCTCATAACACCAGGTTAAAGTCCAACAGGTTTATTTGGCAGCACGAGCTTTCAGGGCACTGCTCCTTCATCAGGTGATGAACTGGCTTTCTGAATACATAGCACACTGGTCAGGCCGCACTTCATGTATGGTCTACAGTTCTGATCTTCCTACAATAAAAAGATGGAATCTAAGACTTGAATTCAGTCATATATTTTAATGACTGGCCATGGGATGGATTGTAAAAATCCAGCATCTCTCTAATTTTGGATTCCCCCACAAGTGAAACATTCTCTCCGCAACTATCTGTTCAACCCATTATCTCCATCAGGTCACCTCCAAGGGTTTGCTTTTCTAAAGCCCTTTCTGGGTGACCAAATGATCAGGTGATGAAGGAGCGGCGCTCCAAAAGCTCGTGCTACCAAATAAACCTGTTAGACTTTAACCTGGTGTTGTGAGACTTCTTACGATGTACAATGAATGCCCTTCCAACTGTTTAACCTTGCCCTTAGTTTGATACAATTAACAGGGAGACTGTGGAGAAGTTTGAGCACTGCAATGAACGTTTTGAATTTGATGTATTTCTGGACCTGGAGTCTGTGAAATTCAGTGAGCCAAGCACGGGACAGATGCATGAACAGGACTGGGTGTAAGTCAGAATATGGATGGCAGAGCTTGGATGAACTGAAGTTTCAGGAGGGTGGAAGAGCAGAGGCCAGCTGGGAGAGTGTTGGGATAGTCAAATTCGGATGTGATAAGAGCATGAATGAAGGTTTCTGCGGCAAGACAGGAGGCATTACAAAGAGGCAAGTAGGCAGTCTTGGTGATGCAGCTGAGTCAGAAGCTGAGCTCCAAATCAAATAAAATGCTGAGGTTGCAACCGGTCTGGTTCAGCCTCACACAGTGGCCAGAGAGCAGATAGAATTGGCGGCGAGGGAAAGGGGTTTGTGGTGAAGCCCCAGCATTGGAGGTTTGGTGCACGGGGCTCTGACCCGTCCTGAACCTACCACCATGGCAGTTAAAAACCTGCCATTCCCAAAAGATAGGGTTTGTCACAAGGCACTTGTTAGCGACTTCCCATGTTTCCCATTCCTTGATCCAAAGGATGTCAGCTGGTAAATCTTGTTCAGGAAGGGTGTTCCATATGAGGCGCCAAGATGGAAGGTAGGTGGGTTGTACTGGACATCATGGAATGGGCAGCACAGTGGCACACTGCTGCCTCACAGCGCCAGGGACCCGGGTTCAATTCCAGCCTTGGGTCACTGTCTGTGTGGAGTTTGCACGTTCTCCCCGTGTCTGCGTGGGTTTCCTCTGGGTGCTCCGGTTTCCTCTCACAGCCCAAAGATGTGCAGGTTAGGTTGATTGCCCATGCTCAATTGCCCCTTAGTGTCAGGGGGACTAGCAGGTAAATGCATGGGGTTGTGGGAATAGGGCTTGGGTTGGATTCTTGTCGGTGCAGGCTTGATGAGCCGAATGCAATTATAGCATGGCCAATCAACCTAAACCGCACATCTTTGGGACTGTGGGAGTAAACAGGAGCACCTGGAGGAATCCCACGCAGACATGGGGAGAACGTGCAGAGTCCACACCCAAGGCTGGAATTGAACCCGAGTCCCTGGCACTGTGAGGCAGCAGTGTTAATCACTGTGCAGATACAATCCATCCCATGATCGGTCATTGAAATATATGACTGAATTTATGTCTTAGATAAATTTACATAGAATATATAGCACAGAAATGGGCCATTCGGCCCAGTCTGTGCTGCTGTTTTTATACTACATGAGCTTCCTGCCATTCCATCGAACCAATCTCAACCTTACAACTTCTCTTTCTATTCCCTTTCCTCTCATGCACTCATCTAGTTTCCTTTATAAAACATCTGAGCTATTAGCCTCAGCTACTTCCTCTAGCAGTAAGTTCCACATACTAGCCACTTTGAATCTGTTTAAGTAAGTATCTTGTCTTCATAGTTCCTAATTTTGGATTCCCCCACAAGTGGAAACATTCCACAACTACCTCTCCAACCCATTATCTCCATCAGGTCACCTCCAAGGATTTGCTTTTCTAAAGCCCTTTCTGGATGGCCATAATCTCTCATTGCTTCCTCTTTCGATGTCCTTTTTATTGTAGGAAGATCAGAACTGTAGACCATACGTCAAGTGCGGCCTGACCAGTATCCTATGTATTCAGAAAGCCAGTTAATGAAGGATGATACTGGAGACAATCTTTACTCAGCCTTACATTTATTTACACAGTGACCTATTGCAAGCGTACATCTCTTAATTCAACCCTCCCTCCCCATTTCAATAAATATCTTTTTATATGCATTCAAGTGAGCCCCTTAGTGTCAGGAGGCTTCGCAGGGTAAATATGTGGGGTTACGTGCATTAGGGTGGTTAGGTGTATTGACCCGAACAGGTGCCGGAGTGTGGCGATTAGGGGATTTTCACAGTAACTTCATTGCAGTGTTAATGTAAGCCTACTTGTGACTAATAAATTAACCTTAACCTTAACGGGGATAGGGCCTGGGTGGGATTGTTGTCAATGCAGGCTCGAAGTGCCAAATGGCCTCCTTCTGCACTGTACAGATTCTTTGAAGGTCATGTTTCTATCTTCCTGCCAAAGATTTGACCACTTTGCAGTTTAGGCAGTCAAAAGGATTCTCTACACCCTGATATCTTTTGTGCTGATCTCTACTGGTTTAACTGAAGGTAGTCTTTGGCACAAAAACTGAAAATGCTGGAAAATCTCAGCAGGTCTGACAGCATCTGTGGAGAGAGCGCAGAGCCAACATTTCAAAGCAAGATGACCCTTCATCAGAGCTGATTGTTTCAGATTCCAACATTCGTAGTATTTTGCTTTTATCTTAGTCTTTGGCACACTCTTTCAGTCATCCCTTCACTATTTATACAATTCACTACATATATGTGTATATGTAGTGTGCCGTCATCACAGATGCTGGCTAGTACAAGTCTGAAGAATTGCTCTTATTGTGATGAAACACTGCATTATTATATCTCATGGTTAACATTAGCGATTCAGACATTTGAATGCTGTGATGAAATTGTCATCACCGTTGATTGGTTCATATATCTGATGCCTGTGATTGGAACTGCTTTGCTGATGATTGTTATTGATTGGTGTCTTGCTCTTCCACTCTTGCTTCAAGCCTGAACTGGTGTTCCACTCACTTCCGCTGCCACGTGCCCATAATGTACCTAAGTTATCTATCGCTTCTGAACCTTCCATTTGGTCTGATTGAATCGTAGAATCTCTACAGTGCAGAAGAAGGCCATTTGGCCCACCGGGTCTGCACTGAAAACAATCCCACCCAGATCCTATTCCCGTAAACCCTCATAGTTACCCTGCTAATCCCCCTGACACTAGGGGCAATTTAGCATGGCCAATCAACCTAACCCGCACATCTTTGGAGCGTTGGAGGAAACCGGAGCACCCGGAGGAAACCCATGCAGACATGGGGAGAATGTGCAGACTCACACAGACAGTGATCCAAGGCCGGATTTGAACCCGGGTCCCTGGCGCTGTGAGGCAGTGATGCTAACCACTGTGCCATCGTGCCACCCCGAGCATCAAACCATTTCTGTCATAGCACGAATGACTTGAGTGTCGGATTAGTCTGATTGAAGTTTGGTGCCATTCCTCTTTTAATTCCCCTGACCTTCTCTTCTGTTCCTCTGTTTCCATCCGTACAATGGCCCAACACATTGCTTACCTGGCTGTGTCTGCTCGTCACTGTCACAGCCCTCATCATCATCAACCCCCTACAGCAATGATTTACTCAGTTTACCATCTGGTGCATTCACTTCCCTGGTTGCAGCAGTGGATGGAAGTTGGATCTTGATCTCTCATATCCAAAAATATGCATGAGAATGGATATGGTTTGGGGCAACCAGCTATCTAGGGTTCCTCCACAGCAGCATCTCTTTTCAATCCTCGCCAGCTGCAGACTGCCTACCTTTGGCTAAGGGAAGTCTCATTCCGTGAGTCACTGACTCTGGCTGAGCAACCCACTTCTAACATCCAGAACCATGTCACAGTGGCTACAAAGGAAGTACCACAAGCAAACAGAACTTTACAAAACCCAATTTAGATCATTGCAGTTTCCAGCACATTGAAGCAAAGACATAAGCAAAATACTGTTTTCATAGAATAATCGCCATAGAGTCCCTACCGTACAGGAGGAGGCCATTCGGCCCATGGAGCCTGCACTGACAACAATTCCACCCAGGTCTATCCCTGTAACCCCACATATTTATCCTGCTAATCCCTCTGATACTAAGAGTTAATTTAGCATGGCCAATTCACCTAACATGCACATCTTCGGCGTGTGGGAGGAAACCGGAGCACCCGGAGGAAACACATGCAGACGGCACTGTGGTTAGCACTGCTATCTCACACAGCGCCAGAGACCCGGGTTCAATTCCGGCCTCGGGTCACTGTCTGTGTGGAGTTCGTACATTCTCCCCATGCCTGCTTGGGTTTGCTCCGGTTTCCTCCCACATTCCAAAGATGTGCGGGTTAGGTTGACTGGCCATGCTAAATTGACCCTAGTGTCAGGGGGATTAACAGGGTAAATATGTGGGGTTAGGGCCTGGGTGGGATTGTGGTCGGCGCAGACTCGATGGGCCGAATGGCCTCCTTCTGCACTGTAGGGATTCTATAAGAAATGGGGAGAATGTGCAAACTCCACGCAGACAGTCACCCAAGGCTGGAATTGAACCCAGTTCCCTAGCTCTGTGAGGCAGCAGTGTTAACCACTGTGCCATGCATGCTGCCCATTGTGCCACTGTTTCCCATTTTATCCCAC